>NW_024038037.1:1170000-1362150 GCF_016077235.1 Cyprinodon tularosa | reverse complement strand
GCAGAACAGACTCCTCTCCTGAATCCACCTCCACCCTGTAGACTGAGAACAAACACAGAGATGATGATGATGATGATGATGATGGTGATGATGGGAATATCACAGAGCTTCTCCTTTTATTAAACTCACTCTTCATCAGCCTTCAAAGGCTTCAGCTTCACCTTTAGGGAGATTCAACCATCAAAGTCTCACTTTCTACTTTTAGTCATTATTTCATCTTTATTTGATTTGATGCTCATCAGGAATTCATTTGATTTCTCAGCTGGAATAAAACTGCTATAGAAAAGCTTATTGGTCTGCAGCTGATTGGCTGTGAAGGTTAACCAATCAGAAGTTAGGATTTATGAGGAGACAGAAAAGTTTAAACTATTTATGACGTGATGTAGACAGGAAATAAAGTTATGAGAAATATTCATGTTTGCCTTTAGAAGGTCAGAGATTTATATTCTATTTGGAGTTTTATATTAAAAAGTAACCTTACTTGGAATAAATTCAGAATTTAAAATATAAATGAATTTATGTTTTCATTTCATATTTTATATTTCTAATTTTATTTGTTATATCTTTAGCTCCAACGGCAGGAATATTTTCCTAAAAGTCCATAAAGACTGAATGAATGAGATGGAGGGAGAAAGAAGGGAACAGGAGACTAAGGGAGGAGAGGAAAGGAGGAAGACTTTAGTCCATCAGGGAAGCTGGTTGGAGATGATGGAAGATGGATGGAGCTAAATGGAGGACAATCCTGGAAGGAAACCTGATGGAGGCTGAAAAAGAGCTGAGACTGGAGCAGAGCTTCACCTTCCAGCAGAACAACCAGCATAAAACATGAAGCCAGAGATACAATGGATGGTTGGATCCCAGCATGTTAATGTGTTAGAATGGCCTAGTCAAAGTCTAGATCTAAAGCAGCTGTTTCCAGCCTCTGTCCATCTAATGGGACTGAACTGGTGCTTTATGGCAGAGAAGAGCAGAAAGATTGAAATGTTCAAAGCTGGTAGAGACACGTCTCCATCAGACTGACTGGTTTAACCCTTTATGATCGCTGGGATCCATCAACTGGTGGCAGCAGCTGGAAAACCGCTGATGTTTGCTGACGTCTCTGTGGGCGGGGCTTTTCAGGACCAAACAGGAAATAAACTACATGTCCAAGAACTACAAATGATTGCAGACTTATGTGACTGATATGAAATCTGTTAAGATCTTAAGAAGTTGCCATGACAACGGTATTGAATTGCATTAATAATGCATCCTGCATGTTTTAATAATCCCTGCAAACCTTCTAACAGACATCTGTAGATGCTGCTGTTTCAGGTACCATCAGTCTCCAATAAAGCCACACAGCGATGCATGAAGTGCAGAGTGAGTGAGAAATGCACTGGCTTCATGTGTGAGGCGTGTAAAATCCCTCTGAGTGTGAATAGTGAACAGGAAGTGTCTGAAGATCTATAACTGCTCCTCTGATCAGATCACACTGATCTCTATTCTGTGCCGATGATCCCAGTATTGTAGATCATTTATAATAGATAGGCTCAGAGTTTTCTCCTGTTGGGTTTTTATGTTCTGCTTTTTGGATCTTGATAAAGAAAATTATCTGAATTTGTCTTTATTTGTTAGAAAGATTCACTAGAGGGAAAAAAACATTCTAATTGTTGTTTTTAACACTTTTTTTTGGACATTTTCTTGTAAACCTGTAAGTTTGTTCATCTCTATCTGATAAATAAAAATGATTGATTGAAATACTGTGAATAATTTCTAAGTACATAGAATATTTTTCTCCAGCGGTTCAACATGAACATATTTTTCAGTTTTTCTCTGTTTGCAAAAGTTGTTAATTTCAAAAAATTAGTTTTGGACAAACTCCAAATAAATTTTCTCTGCTTTCAAATGATTTAATGAAACTTTTTTATATTATAATTTTTGAGTCATAAAGCTGATATTTTTTCTGCATTCAGAAAATATATGTAAAAAACCAAAAAACAAATCACATTTTAGGATTTTATTTAGTTAAAATAGACTTATTTCACACAAATGAAGAAAACCTGGAATTTAAGGGTTATAATAATGACTTACATTGAAATGCTCCAAATAACGTCTTTACATCATTTAAAAATGTAAAAATATTCCCTGGATAATTAATTCTATGGAAGGTCATAAAGGGTTAAAACCAGAGAAAGATGCTTCTAGAAAATATTGACTCTAAGGGGCTGAAAACTAATTCATTCACACTTTTTGGGATTTTACTGTTTTCATTTAGAAAACTATTATAAATTTCCTCCACTTGACAACAATCCTCTACTTCATGTTGTTTTGCCTGAAATCCCATTGAAACGTTTTAATATTTATAAAGTAATCAAACAGCAGAAATCAAAGGGGAGTGAAAACTTTAGCGAGGCTCTACATCCCTCTGGCTTTGAAAAAGCTGAGGTTAAAGTGGAGAGTGTTGCTGGGAGGAGGGATGCTCTGCTTTCTTTTCTATCAGTTATCTTCAAGCCAAGCTGGATGAATGGAGGCTGGATGGAAAACTCCAGAACTTTCCACTAGAAACTGGGACGTCATTTGGATCCTGATCCAAACACTAAATCCATCCAGGTTCATGTGGTTCACTTCCTGACCGTAGAAACAGGGAATCCAGACCATAATAGTACAGGGAGGACTATGAAACCATGGCAACCCTGAAGCTTCCTTCAGCTTCCTGTATCGGGTCATGGTTCACCATCAGAAGCATCTTTGGAAGGAAAACTCCAGAACCTCAGCAGGTTAGACATCAGCATCGATACGACTGGAAAAGGAACTTACCTGATATGAAATAATGACGGAAATGAAACAAAAGGCCGGAAACAGCAAGAAGAACCAGCAGAACCAGGAGAACCAGGAGAACTTTGGACCAGGTGGGAAATATTTCTATAGAGAAACAGAAAGAGCAGTTAGATCTCAGACATGAATCCTGATTGATTTTAGTCTAAAATGCAAAAGTTCTCAGGATCATCTTAACATTTCTCAGAGTTTCTAGAATCCAATCAGCTTTGAACATGAAGGTTCTGATCTTCTGAAGGTCTGCGTGTCTTAAAACATGTTTGTAGATGCAGAGCAGATCCTGACAGCAGGTTCTATGTGATTTAGGTTTATAATTCAGCAGACAGCGTGTTCAAACCTTTCTTTGTGTTTTTGCCTTCAGCAATGTTCAGATCAGGTTCTAATGACCAAACTAGTTCATGGGGAGGATCTGCAGATTTAAACATTTACTAACCGTGAAGAGATTTTCCAGATCTGAAACTTAACTGCAGACACAAGTTTCATCTTTTTCAGTATTTCTGTAAAGTCAGGAACAAACAGAGAATAAAAATATCTGCAGTCATTGTTTCCACAAAGGAGACGTTGGAACAAAGACAGAGGATGGAGAGAAACTCTGCTAGAATGTGAAGATAGTAGGACTGTCAGAAATAACTATAGTAGAATAATATTAATAAAGATAAACCTTTAAAGATGGCAAAGATGAAAGCACTGCTGTTTTTTTATATTGAAGTTTTAATATTTATCTTGTGTTGTTTTCATTTTTAACGCTTGTTTTCAGCACTTAGAGAAAGGCTACCAATATCTGTGCAGAGATCTTTATTGATCATCAGCAACACGTCCATTTATTGCACACTTTAAAAATAAAGCGCAGGTTTAATTTAAAGCTCCTTATTTGGGACATTTGGAGATCAGACCCTCAGTGTTTACTGGAAATGTTAGAAATGTGGGAAAATGTTTGTGGTTATTTTGTTTGTTGTGTTTCCTCCATTAAGTTTATTGACTTAATGTTAAATGTGAAAAAATAAGGAATACAGTTAGAATTTACATAATTAAAACACCACAATTTGTTCACATTTTTATTTCATTTTAAGAATTCATTTGATTAAACTTTGTAAAGAAAACAAAAAAGAAAAACAACAGAATGC
Organism: Cyprinodon tularosa; assembly: GCF_016077235.1. Classification (NCBI taxonomy): domain Eukaryota; kingdom Metazoa; phylum Chordata; class Actinopteri; order Cyprinodontiformes; family Cyprinodontidae; genus Cyprinodon; species Cyprinodon tularosa. The sequence goes on along the minus strand of NW_024038037.1, from coordinate 1,358,212 downwards.
AGCCAAATGTTAAGAAAATGAAAGATAATAAATCCTCAGAGATCCATCTGCTTTAACTCCTCGTCTGGAAAGAAGACCTGCAGTAAAAACTGATGAACCCGATGAACTCTGGAGTTTATGGTCACTTTCTTTAATATTCAGATTAGATTTCATATCAATATTAAATTCATCTGATTAAAACATGTTAAACAACCAATTAGTTATATAACACAGTAAATAGAAGCGTTTAGCAAAAACTAAAAGCTAAAGAATAAGAATAATAATCCTGTTATTAACTCGTTCCTATATTGCTTAGAAAATAAAATTAAGATGAAGAACATTAGATCTATAGTGATGCAGCGATCAATCAGCAGGAACCCTGATCTTCCTCCATCCTGGTGATCAGTCTGATGCTGACATGTTAACCTGATCTTCTCCATGGATTATATCCACCTCTGCAAAGGTCTGAAAAGCTCTGAACCTTTATTTATATCTGACAGAAACACCTCATGATTAGTTTATCACGTTTTATTCAATATTTATCAATAAAATGAGGTGGAAATATTAAAGGTATAATACCTGAAGGTTAAATAATAAAACCAGAGCGGGTAATAATCTGAATCAGACTTTTTAAAGATCGATCATCAGCAGGAAAACTAAACCTGTAGAAATTTATTGATAAAAACTCAGAATTGTTATAAACAAAAGTGCATAAAATAGAAAACTACCAACTAAGAGGGTAAAGTACGGAAGCCGAGAGCGGTCGTACACAACTTTTTTTACCCCTTTGCTTTCACGATAAAATGACATAACTATCTCGTTATCACAGTTAAACAATTAATTGTTTTCTCGAGATAACAAGATAATTATCTCGTTATCAGGAGAACAGTTATTAATTTCTCGAGATAACGAGATGATTAACCTGTATGAGGAATGAATGAGGCTGGCCAGCAGTCCTGGATTCCCAGTCCATCCACGCCTGCAGTGCCCGTAGTTTTGCAGTCTCGGTCCTGCGTGTTCGCAAATAATCCGTTTTTTTAGTTTCCTATTGGTTTTCACTCATTGTCAGGTCGTGGTGGATGATTGGAGACAAATCTGACTGTTTTAATGAAAATCAGGCGGAACACCGGGGCTGTTCAGAAAACACCCGGTGAAAGAACATGCAGAGGTGTAATTGCTTATAAATCAGAAGTGGAAGCAAATCATCAAACCAGCAACGTTGTCTCCTTACCTAAAAGTTAAACTTAGGATTATTTACAGAATTACACATAGGCTGCCATGACTTATAAATTGTCTCTCGCTGTTGTGGTATAAAAGGATGTAATCAGTTTTAACACACCAGTCATCTTGTTATGACGACAAAATGGCTTCCTAATGAGATAATTATCCATCCATCCATTATTTGACACACGCGAGGGGTGGAGGGCTGGGGTCTATCTCCAGCTGCCAATGGGTGAGAGGCGGGGTCCATCCTGGACAGAGAGGAGGGGTCCATCCTGGACAGAGAGGAGAGGAGGGGTCCACCCTGGACAAAGAGGCGGGGTCAATCCTGGATAAAGAGGCGGGGTCAATCCTGGATAAAGAGGCGGGGTCCATCCTGGACAGAGAGGAGGGCTCCACCCTGGACAGAGAGGAGGGGTCCATCCTGGACAGAGAGGAGGGCTCCACCCTGGACAGAGAGGAGGGGTCCATCCTGGACAGAGACGAGAGGCGGGGTCCACCCTGTAGAGAGACGAGAGGCGGGGTCCATCCTGGACAGAGAGGAGGGGTCCATCCTGGACAGAGACGAGAGGCGGGGTCCACCCTGGACAAAGAGGCGGGGTCCATCCTGGACAGAGAGGCGGGGTCCATCCTGGACAGAGAGGAAGGGTCCATCCTGGACAGAGAGGCGGGGTCCATCCTGGACAGAGAGGAAGGGTCCATCCTGGACAGAGACGAGAGGCGGGGTCCACCCTGGACAAAGAGGCGGGGTCCATCCTGGACAGAGAGGCGGGGTCCATCCTGGACAGAGAGGAAGGGTCCATCCTGGACAGAGAGGCGGGGTCCATCCTGGACAGAGAGGAGGGGTCCATCCTGGACAGAGACGAGAGGCGGGGTCCACCCTGGACAAAGAGGCGGGGTCCATCCTGGACAGAGACGAGAGGCGGGGTCCATCCTGGACAGAGAGGCGGGGTCCATCCTGGACAGAGAGGAAGGGTCCATCCTGGACAGAGAGGCGGGGTCCATCCTGGACAGAGAGGCGGGGTCCACCCTGGACAAAGAGGCGGGGGTCCACCCTGGACAGAGAGGCGGGGTCCATCCTGGACAAAGAGGCGGGGTCCACCCTGGACAGAGAGGCGGGGTCCATCCTGGACAAAGAGGCGGGGTCCATCCTGGACAGAGAGGAGGGGTCCATCCTGGACAGAGAGGCGGGGTCCATCCTGGACAAAGAGGAGGGGTCCATCCTGGATAGAGAGGAAGGGTCCATCCTGGACAGAGAGGAGAGGCGGGGTCCATCCTGGACAAAGAGGCGGGGTCCATCCTGGACAGAGAGGCGGGGTCCATCCTGGACAGAGAGGCGGGGACCATCCTGGACAAAGAGGCGGGGTCCATCCTGGACAGAGAGGAGAGGCGGGGTCCATCCTGGACAAAGAGGCGGGGTCCACCCTGGACAGAGAGGAGAGGCGGGGTCCATCCTGGACAGAGAGGAGGGGTCCATCCTGGACAGAGAGGCGGGGTCCATCCTGGACAAAGAGGCGGGGTCATCCTAGACAAAGAGGCGGGGTCCATCCTGGACAGAGAGGCGGGGTCCATCCTGGACAAAGAGGCGGGGTCCATCCTGGACAGAGAGGAGAGGCGGGGTCCATCCTGGACAGAGAGGGGGGGGCCACCCTGGACAGAGAGGAAGGGTCCATCCTGGACAGAGAGGAGGGGTCCATCCTGGACAGAGAGGAAGGGTCCATCCTGGACAGAGAGGCGGGGTCCATCCTGGACAGAGAGGAAGGGTCCATCCTGGACAGAGAGGGGTCCATCCTGGACAGAGAGGCGGGGTCCATCCTGGACAGAGAGGCGGGGTCCACCCTGGACAGAGAGGAAGGGTCCATCCTGGACAGAGAGGCGGGGTCCACCCTGGACAGAGAGGAAGGGTCCATCCTGGACAGAGAGGCGGGGTCCATCCTGGACAAAGAGGCGGGGTCCATCCTGGACAGAGAGGAAGGGTCCATCCTGGACAGAGAGGCGGGGTCCACCCTGGACAGAGAGGAAGGGTCCATCCTGGACAGAGAGGCGGGGTCCACCCTGGACAGAGAGGAAGGGTCCATCCTGGACAGAGAGGCTGGTTCCATCCTGGACAGAGAGGCGGGGTCCATCCTAGACAGAGAGGCTGGTTCCATCCTGGACAGAGAGGCGGGGTCCATCCTGGACAAAGAGGCGGGGTCCATCCTGGACAGAGAGGAGAGGCGGGGTCCATCCTGGACAAAGAGGCGGGGTCCACCCTGGACAGAGAGGAGGGGTCCATCCTGGACAGAGAGGCGGGGTCCACCCTGGACAGAGAGGAGAGGCGGGGTCCATCCTGGACAAAGAGGCGGGGTCCACCCTGGACAGAGAGGAGAGGCGGGGTCCATCCTGGACAGAGAGGAGAGGCGGGGTCCATCCTGGACAGAGAGGAGAGGCGGGGTCCATCCTGGACAAAGAGGCGGGGTCCACCCTGGACAGAGAGGAGGGGTCCATCCTGGACAGAGAGGCGGGGTCCACCCTGGACAGAGAGGAGAGGCGGGGTCCATCCTGGACAGAGAGGCGGGGTCCACCCTGGACAGAGAGGAGAGGCGGGGTCCATCCTGGACAAAGAGGCGGGGTCCACCCTGGACAGAGAGGAGGGGTCCATCCTGGACAGAGAGGCGGGGTCCACCCTGGACAGAGAGGAGAGGCGGGGTCCACCCTGGACAGAGAGGCGGGGTCCACCCTGGACAGGGAGGAGAGGCGGGGTCCATCCTGGACAGAGAGGCGGGGTCCACCCTGGACAGGGAGGAGGGGTCCATCCTGGACAGAGAGGCGGGGTCCACCCTGGACAGAGAGGAGAGGCGGGGTCCACCCTGGACAGAGAGGAGGGGCGGGGTCCATCCTGGACAGAGAGGAGAGGCGGGGTCCACCCTGGACAGAGAGGAGAGGAGGTGTCCGTCCTGGACAGAGAGGAGGGGTCCATCCTGGACAGAGAGGAGGGGCGGGGTCCATCCTGGACAGAGAGGAGAGTCGGGGTCCACCCTGGACAGAGAGGAGGGGCGGGGTCCATCCTGGACAGGTCGCCAGTCCATCGCAGGGCAACAGAGACAAACAGGACAAACAACCATTCACACACACTCACACCTAAGGAGTCATGTTTTTGGACTGTGGGAGGAAGCCGGAGTACCCGGGGAGAAGCCACGCATGCTCAGGGAGAACATGCAAACTCCATGCAGAAAGACCCCGGGCCGGGAATCGAACCCAGAACCTTCTTGCTGCAAGGCAGCAGTGCTACCCACTGCGTGAAAAAACGAAAAAAATTTATCACGAAAAAACAGCTTTCGTTATCTTTAGATAATGAGAAAATTAACTCGTTTTCTCAAGAAAACCACCGTGAAAAAGTATCTTAGGGACACGACCGCTATCGGCTTCCGTAGTAAAGACTTTCAAGATTTTTAGATATATTATGTATTTTTATAAATCCTCAATCTGACCTTTTAGAAATCAGGGTGTTTTTCTCTGCTTCCATTCCTGCTAACTACCAGCATCTCTTGTTTAAACACACAAAAAACAGTAACTGTGAATCATCAGGATAATCTGTCATATAATCCTACTAATGAAAGGTAATCCCACTGGATCTGGTTTGTAGTCTCCTTTCATTTTTGCACCAATAGGAGGAAAAAAGTAAGACGTCCTGAGAATTAGCTCTGAGTTTATTAACTGTCAATACAAAATCAAAGTGATGTAATAAATGACAAAGTCGTTAATATCAACCAGTTGGTTGCATGTAGTTTGTGAAACAACGTTTTCAGTCAGTTAATTTATCTAGAAATCTGTTGAGATTTCACCAGATTCAGTCTTTAAAGTCATAAAGCAGGGTTAGCATCCATTCTCTCTGACAGCAGCTTGGTCTGACCTAAGATGGCCGCTCTGTCGGCTCGCCTCTCACCCGATGATGCGAGGTCTATAAGAGCGTCATGAAATCCTTTTACTCTGGTGGAGCTTTTAAAACTTTTAAAACAGGGGAGGCAAGGTATCATTTGGGCGGGTCAATATATAAAGGGTTCAGTTAGACTACAAACAATTATCATTTCGCGGAAAAATGTTGATTGATTATATTAAAGGTGTTTATTTTCCAAAATGTATACCATGTACTGTACATATATTATAAATTAAGTATACAGCAGAAATAGAAATAAACAAGCACTCAATGTGCTCCTTGGACTAATCAAATCCAATAGTAAACAAAGATTTGAGGTAAATTAGGAAAAACAAGACAGGACAAGCAGTGGTGCACATTTAAATGTGAACAAGAAGAAGAAGAATAGAACAAAAAACTAAACAAAAACAACATCCAGCCCTTTAAAACTGACTAAAGTCGACCACTGCCCAGTGACGACACCAAGTCCACAAAAACAATCAGAGCAGCAAAATTCTGCAGTTCTGGTGAGATGAAGCAAAAATGTTTTACAAATTCTTCCATATTTAGTGAATAAGGCCTCCTTGACTCAACACTGACTCTGCCCAGCTGACTTCATCTATCATCTGCCATTGTTGTCCTAAGGTGGTTTTCATTATTTTAAGTGCAGATTAACTTCTTTTGCAGGATGCAGAGCTAACTGGAATCACAAGCCGACTTTTACTCAGCCTAAAAAGTTCATGGAAAACCTCTTTGGAAGGTTCCAGAAACCCAACAAAGTCCAGCAGAGAAGCTGGTCTCTCTCCACTTTCCTCCCTTCTTAAAAGAAGCCGTCTGGTTTGACGAAGCTCATGTTGAAGGTTTTTTAATTCTGACTCGAACCCAAAGCAAGCAGAGGCTCCTGTTTTAGGAAAGATGAGCTTTTAGGGTCAACAGACTGAACTCCTTCCATTATCTCAGTTATTTTGGAAAATCACCTCTATTTCTGCTTAAGACAATCAAGTACCTGATAGAAAATACTTCTATTGAACTCTTCATTATTTTCTAACTCACAGTCTCTGTCCAGCAGTGCTCATTACAAGTGAGTCCAGGAAGTTGGAATTGGTCTTTGGTCGTCTTTTGTTTTGTGAATCAGTGACGGTGGTGCAGTGGTGCACAAGTTCTTCAGTCTCCTTCCATAATTCACCAAATGCACCATCACTTCTGGAGCTTTTAACGTGTCTGTAAGGGAACCAACCAGATCTATTGCTCTGACCAGTTCAAGGCTTCTGGATTGGAGCAGGTCAGACAGGATTTTCACATCCACAAACACTTTACAAAAACTAAACAAAAGTCCTATAAACTGTAGGTCAGTTTGGGCTAAAACCATCACCGCCCCCCTCCTGGACCCGCTGCAGTTCGCCTACAGAGCCAACAGGTCCGTAGACGACGCAGTCAACCTGGCCCTCCACTTCATCCTGCAGCATCTGGACTCCCCAGGAACCTACGCCAGGATCCTGTTCGTGGACTTCAGGTCTGCCTTCAACTCCATCCTCCCAGGTCTGCTCCAGGACAAGCTGTACCAGCTCAACGTGCCCAGCTCCCTCTGCAGGTGGATCACTGACTTCCTGACGGACCGGAGACAGCACGTGCGGCTGGGAACAACTGTGCATTTCTTTTTGAACATCAAGCCATTCATATGGACAGCAGAGCCAGATACACACCTATAAATACTTTGCAGAAGAGCAAAAAACTCCTCTGCTTCAGGCGCCGACTTCACATCAACAAGAACAAGGTTCAGACAATGAGCATTATGAGCATTACTCGTATAATTCACATAAAATGCAAACCTGGCATTGTTTTTAATCTGTGCAGACACACCAGAATGTTTCCCTCTCATTACTGAGGCACCATCACAGCCTTGCCCAACTGGCTTATTTCTGTAGTCAAGCCCAAACCTCTCCAAACATCCAACTATCTTTTTAGTTAGACCTTCTGCATCCAAACTTTATTTCATTTAATACCAATAATCGTACATAAAAGCAAAGCAAATGCGTTTCATTGATCCTGTGTGCTGCTGCCTCGTTCTGTTTTGGAGCCGTTTGGAGTATAAAGGAACTGCATGTCTATGGCAAGCCAAGAATGCCACTATTCGCATATGGAAGGACAATTGGTTTAAAAACACGTGACTTCTGACACGTGATTAACGCGTTGTTCTTCTTCTTCTTTGATATTTTTGGGCGGTTGGCAAACAACAGATAGATGCATTTCCGCCATCTACTGGAATGGAGTGTGGACCAGAATGACTCTCAGGAATTAAATTCTATTATATAAATGTGTTATTTTTAAATATCGAAATACTATACTGTAAATATTACTATCTGAGTAACTTCTGAGTAATTGAAATAAATCTAATTTAACTTTTACTTTACTCAAATTTTGAATGAATTGCTTTCTCTCCTCCTCATATTTATTACAGTATAACATCACATGCTCAACTGTTTCATCTACCCCACAATATTCACATTTGCCATTCCTATGTTTTCCTAAGATAAACCATTTAATCCGGTATGACCAAACCTCAATCGAGAAATGATTGTTTCTTCTCTTCTTGTTCTTTCTGTTCTTCTCATTTCTCCAATTTTCTTTTGAATTTTATAAAACCAACGTCCTTTATTTCCTTTCTCCCATTCCTTTTGCCATTTATCCTTTATTTTATGTTAACATTTTAACTTCAGATTTGCTAAAATTAACAAATAAATCCACTGACACATTTTTAGCAGCTTCTTTTGCTGCCGTATCTACTTGTTCATTTCCTTTAATTCCATAATGTGCCGGTATCCATACAAAATGTATTACTAAACCCATCATATTTATTCTATACAGTGTCTGTTGAATTTCTATTAAAATGTCTGGCCTGCCAACATTTATTAAAAATTACATTTAATTTAAAATACAATTATTTATTTGCTAAATATTTTCCTAATCACTAAAAACATGATGAAAAGTGACAGTAGACAATACATTAACCAACAATTGTAAAAATATATTCTAGTTAGTTTTATGTCATTTCGAAGTGGCCTATTACATTAGCTAGGGCTGGGCGATATAGAAAAAAAGCTTATCGATAAAAAAAAATGCATATTGATCGATATCGATAATTATTGAAAAGATTTTAAACCATATTTTATGTGCAGCTGGACATTTTATGATATTGCTAAATGATTTAATTTTAATAAAGAACACAAACACAGACTTCAAATTAAATCTTTATTTAACCAACTTTTTTAACCATAACAGAATTGTTTTAAAGAAAAATAACTTAAGAGACCTGAGTTATGTTATTAAATACTGACAAAGAATAAACTAAAGTGACCAGAGAAGTGACCAAAATAAATATAACAAATAAATAAATGGACCCCCCGCCGCCGCATTCTTCTAAGCTTAGTTTCCTGTTTTAACCTGAGTTATTACTTTGAAGTTTCTGGCCCCTCAGCATTTTTCTCTAAATTGTTAGAACTACGTGGGAAACTGCCCAGAACTGAATATATATATATATATATATATATATATATATATATATATATATATATATATATATATATATATATATATATATATATATATATATATATATTTATTTATTTTTTTTTTTCCCGAAATTCCCGAAGATTCCTCGGAGGCGATGCAGAGCCGCCCCGGGGCCTACACAGCTCGTACTCCTGCGGGTGTGAGGGGCTGAGATGATGAAAAAAAGTTGGTTGTGTTATCAGACTGGTTTCACTGGTTCCCGACACATTTTACAGATGACTGTGGTTTGTTTTTTGTCCGACTTGCCATGACCGAAATACTGCCAGACAATTTCCTCCGACTCTCCTTCATGTGCTCTGTGTTGTGGTTTGAGAGGGCGGCGCTTGGTGACGGCGTGCCTGGGTCCGCGATTGTGATTGGTTGGGAGGAAGTAGTGACTAGCATAAACCTACATGCTAGGCTACAATGAGAAGGAAGGAAAACTGCGTTTCTTTATCGAACTTTTGTCGACGCTCTTTTTTTCTATTGCGCCACACGTCTATCGATCGATATATATCGTTATTGAAATATCGCCCAGCCCTAACATTAGCCATGTTTATTGAAGGCTAGAAACGTTTTTGTTATGCTCACTTGTTAAGCAATAAAAGCAATACCAGTTCTGTTAAAAACATATTGTCGCATCGTCTTTCCACCAAATAACAGAAAAGTATCGATAGTGGTATCGATAAAGACTCGGATCGATAAGGAGTATCGATAAACGTATCGATATCAATAAATATTAACGATCCCCATCCCTAGTTGTCAACCTGATGTCTTCGCCTTATAATCGGCCACATGTAGTTAACACGCTGAGAGCATGTAAAGAAAGCCTCAAATGCGCGTTGACAACATGTCAAATGTGCGTCATCTACATGACAACGCGCTGATCACGTGTTGTTTACGTGTCAGAAGTCACCTGTTTTTAAACCAATTGAACTTCCATATTCCTGATGCAGGTCGTAACCCAGACAACGCTAAAAACAAAGATAAAGGCAGCCAGACCAAGAAAGTTCAACACAGATCTGCTTTGTGGAAAACTCTGCACAGAGCGTTGCCAAAGTTCACTGCATTGTCGTTTCACAAAGCCTTAATTTAGGAATATGACCCCTACATGCACTCTGCTGTTCTTTGGAATCCGATTTCATGCGTATTTTCATGTAAAAATGTTGTTCACTGACATGCATCGCTAACTAGTGTTTTGTGCTTTACAGGTATTAGTTGGAACAGTTCACCAGTTTTTGCAACTAAGAATTAGTGCAGTGGTTACAGTGACTGCATCTCATGCAAAGTTCTTGCTTCAATACAATCCAGTCCGGCTGAGTCAGTTTGACTTTAACCGTTATATTCTCTCTTGTCTCTAACCAAGCCTGTTTGGGAGTTGTTGTTTTTCTGAGAATATAATCCATAAATGTAGCCTACCTCACTGTTGTTTTTGGTCCATCGCCATGCATTCTTTCATGTAAAAACTTTTTACATTGTGCTAATAGAATGACAACAAAGGGGCCAGTTGTGTTTCAGAAAATGTATCTGTCTGACTTGTTTTCTGTATTTTTCCTGCATATCGCTAACCTTTTCCCAAGCTCATGATGCTTTCTAGACCAATAGGAAATCTTCATCAAAATATGAAATATTTATTCTGGATATATTAAGCAAAAGTTTTGTCATGAACATCCATTTTCTGAGGGTTGTGCTTTTCTTCGTTTCTATTTTCTACTCCTGCCATTACCGTAATACACCAAGTTTGAGGGAAGCTAATCTCCAACAGGAAGCTAAAATCAGCTGATTTGTATGGAAGCGTATTGCATTCAGCAAAGAAAAAAAAATCCGACTGCTGATCTCATAATTACAAGATCGGTATCTCATAATTACGAGATATTATCTTGTAATTACGAGATATTTTCTCACAATTACGAGATCTTTTCTCATAATTATGAGATAAGATGTCCTATTTAGGAGATCAGGAAGGACAGTAATTGCTGATCTACATGAAACGTGAACAATGACTGGGTTGTTAGATTTAATATGCTTTTATTTCCTTTTAGGTATGTGACACTGGGAAATACAGAGTTTCCTTAATGTGGACTGAATTAATTTTAATTTTTTAGCATTTTAAAGTAAGTCCTTAGAATTGTTTTAGTTGAAGGTCCTTACCTACTACACTTTAATGTACTCTGTGTTACTCCCTTGTATTTTCTTATTTTTATTTTGTTTTTCATTGTGTGTGATACATGTACACTTCCACCTTAATCCTTATTTATCTTGATATACTGTATATATATTGTTTATTCTTAATGCACCTTTTTCCTCCTTGTTTGCACCTTCTTTAACTACTATGCCAATATGTGAGCAGTGAATTTCTCCGCTGTGAGATCAATAAAGCTCATCTAATCTAATCTAAGAAGCCCACTCTGACTGCAGGAGCAATTAAACCAGCATGGGCTGCTTTATGGTTGTAAATGAATGCGTCTGAAAAGCATTTAAGCTGCTTGGTGGCGTCACATAGAACTGTCCATCGATACTTTCTCAAAATCCTAAATCCACAAGCAGAGCTGAGGCTTCTGTAATGACCTCAGAACGTTGGATCCATAATTGGAGGCCAGACATGCAGTGGGAAAGTTGGAAGCGTTTATTAAACCAAACAGGAGCGCAGAGCTGCTCCTCAGCTGCTGACAGGTCCAGGTAGAGAAGCCGGTAGAATCCAGAAATCAGTCCAGAACAGATCAGACTAACAGAGCAGACGGGCAAAGCAAAACCCTGGATCCACAGGGCAGAAACGGGTCACAATCAGGAAAACAGAACAAGATACAGATCGCTAGTTAATCTCACCAAACTGTTAGAATAACCTGCCGCTGACGGAAGGCCAGCACGCAACATAATAGCCGAATAACCAGGTGGAAATGATCGGGGTTAATCAGCCGCAGGAGCAATTATACAGGGGAGCAAGGAGGAAAGGAAAAAACCGAACCATCAGCGCTGAGATCATCACAGCTTCAGAATGGTTTAAAACGACAAGGTCCAAACTTCATGCAGCATGTCGATTCAGATGAAAAACTAAAACCAAACAGAATCTGGATTAATAGAGCTGTTGATTTTCACGTATGGTCATATCGCTGCATGCTTACTCCACATGTAGTAACCCCAGGGTTATAGATGGATTTATTGATGAAGTGAAAAACAGGAGCAGAACTCCAACGCATCTCATGTTAGACCTGCAGACAACTGTTCAGTGGAACAGATGCAGATATTATTAATAAGCAATCATGAAGACCAGTTATGTGAGAGATTCTACATTACAGGCTCAAGGAAGCGTAATCAAATATATAGATATGATCTCATAATTACGAAATAAGATCTCATAATTACGAGATCTTTATCTCGTAATTATGAGAAAAGCTGTCCGATTTTTTTTCTTTGAATGCAATACGCTTCCGTAGATTTGAACTATTCAACACTTGTACATAAACACGTTTCTAACTTTCTCCCAAAATAACTTCAGTGTGTTTTCTGAACCAAATTTTACTCACAAGGACTGAAGTGTCCAAATGCAAAGTTGTTTATTTGGAGCCGAATTGGTCACTTTTCTCCTACTTGATAAAATACATACACATTATCTCAAAGATATTTATGTGACAAGTAGGGCTGCAACAACGAATCGATAAAATCCATAAAAATCGACTTTTAAAAGCATTGGCAACGAATTTCATCATCGATTAGTTGTGTCGCGCGATTAATGCGTCATCCGCCGCCGCCGTCGTCATCACTGCCACTTGATTGAAACGCGGGAAGAAAAAAAGATACGGCAGAGCGAGCCAGCGCCGCAGGTGAGCAAAGGCTGTTTTCAAAAGGCAGTAACGTCAACTCTTCTAATGACCGATACCGCAAACGCAAGCTGCGCCTCAATTCGCAGACAGCCTGCGCTTCGCAAAGCGAAAAAAGTCGTAACATGCAACTTTTGTAAAAACAAATGAACATGGCGCGGAAGCACCACTGTTATGATGTAGCACCTGAAAAGGAAACACGTTGGAGCCTTCGATGGCAGTGAAGAGAGCTGATCAGCAGGGTGAGCGGCCATGTTTGTTTGGTTTTAAAGTGGGGAAACGTAACGTTAGTTTCTCAGGTAGCTCATCTGATGCTTTCCTTACCGTGTTAGTAGGTTACAGACAGTGAGAAGGTTGGCTACTTATTTTACTTTAATTTCATTTGAATTAGCTTAAGCAGCGTTTATATTTTCTTTATAAATAAATTAACTTGCAAATTATGAGGGCAAGACTTTTAAAGTTTAAATCTTCTGGCAAAGATAAAGTAAAGAAGATCCTGTATTTTATGGAAGTGAAGTGATATGTCAATTAATTATATGCCGCATTCCCATGTAAATATCTGTCTTTGGAGGAAGTGTTTTTTAGCACCCCTAGTTCTCTCATTTTTATTCCAAATACAATTTATAATTTGAATCATGAATTTTTATCTCTATGGTTCAGTATTTTCTCAAGTAGCAACTTTAACTGCTATACTTTCCTGTCTTAAAAGGCAGAACTCTTCTAGTCTAAAAAAAACTCATTTGTTGAAATGGGGGGGCCTGTTGTTTGAGCCCCTTAGGGGCTTTAAAAACAAAAATGGCTTTTTTTGTGCTTTATGAAACAAAGTAGCCTATATTTTGTGGATGTACAGCTACATTTCTCATGTAAGTTTGCGTAGTTTTAACACAAACATTTATTTTTCATATTGCACCAGGACAGTTAATGAGCAACCTGTACTTGTGTGCTTGTTTGTTCTGTCTAAAATGTTTATTTTGGAATAAAGAGGTTAATATAAAAAATATTTTTTGTCCGATTCATCGATTAATCGAAAAAATAATCGGCTGATTTTTAAAATAATCGTTAGTTGCAGCCCTAGTGATAAGAGCGCTCACTACATCACTTAATGCATGCACAGATCTGTTGGTAGTGGGATGTCTCACTCTGAATGGGTTTGAAATTCAAAACATTTGACCAGTTACTGTTGTTAGATTAACTTAAACTGATGAACTATGGACTTATGTTAACTTATTTATCTAACTAAATCACATCATTTTTTTACTGTCTTAAAAAAACTAAAAATAGAATAAAGGCTTGAAATCAACAGTGTCTCCCTCTGTAAAACCTTGGCGATATAGACCAGCCTGATGTATGAAAAATCGGGCAAAATCGCTGGCATAGTTAAGTAAGATAAGTTAAGATAAGTTGTGGGTACGTTTAGTATAAGTTATTAGCACGCTGAGGTATACTGAAACACGCTGGCACAGGTCGACATATGGCGAGTACATCGACATATCCCAGCATCTGCCATCCGTAGGCCATCAGTTCCAGGTCAGTTATCTGATGGCTGATGTTCAGTGTCAGTTCCTCATCAGTCGTGGCGTCTAGCTGATCCTAAACGTCTGAGTAACTTCTGCGTAACTTATCCAGAACTTATCTCCAAAACATATCAGCGTATCTGACGTGTTCCAGACGAGCGCTGAATAGGGCTGGGCGACAGAGATGGCAAAAGTACTCACTTTCCGTACTTCAGTAAAAGTACAGATACTTGTGTTAAAAAATACTCTGGTAAAAGTGAAAGTACTGATTAAACTTCTTTACTCAAGTAAAAGTAACAAAGTACAGGCTTGTAAATTTACTTAAAGTATAAAAGTAAAAGTAGAAACCACTGTTTTCATGCCGTTGCCTACATTTTAAATGGATGTCTGCCAATAGGACTAGATCTCCGTTGTGTTCATTTTCAATCATCTCGTCGTCCATGCTACTATGCTAACGCCACCGCCACCAAGCTGCAATGATTTGCCGCGAATGAATACCGCCGAATCTGTCGATTCATCTTGTAGTGGTGCGTCAAATGCAACGTAGATTCCCATCCAATTAGATTGAATTTGGTATTTGTGAGAAAACGGCTCACCAGCTCCCGTCTCACGTCAGAGGAGGAGTAAGCAGATGACTTGCAAAAAGGTGGTAAGAACCAGCGGACAACAAAATTCCAGTTCAAAAGCATGTAACGGTTTATTTACTGGTGCAACGGTGAAGACAAAAAAAAACAAAACAAACAAAATACTTTCAAATAAAGAAAACAAAACCGGCCATTGCAGGCAATACAAAACACTGACAGCCTCACAGCAAGCTGACTTTAAATATAGTCTCTCTAAGCAGACCTTCAAAAGCAGTTTCTCCAACCAGTCTCTCCAAGCAGCCCCCCTAAGCCATTGTGAGTGTGCCCCTTAAATAGACCCACCAATAATCAGCCAATTGGGACAGCCCAACTAAACAGGAAGGCAAATCGCCAATAAAGCACAGTTAACATTGTAGAAAAAATGGAAAATGATATATGTTCATAACTACTCGCCACACTCCTCTATCATATGGAATAATAGATTTATTTTACATCGCAATAAGTCATTATTCTACAAAGATTGGCTGGAGAAGAATATTTGGTCTATTATACACTTAATGGACACTAATGGTTACATATTAAATTACGAACAATTCTGTACAAAATATCAGTTCCTTCCTCCAAAAGATGAATTTACAAGATTACTTAACGCCTTGCCAAAACAATTTATTAATCAGATTCAAAATATAATAATATATCATCCAATTACCCCCAAACTACCCGATTTATCTATTAATGGAATATCAATCACTGATCAAAAATTCAATAACCACACAATTAGAAACTGTCTAAATGAAACTTTGTTCCCTGGGAAAATAAATAAAAATAACATTCTTTGCAAATTTGAACAAAAATCAATTGAAATACTAAGAACTTTTTTTTTAAACTTCCTATACAACCAAAAGCTAAAGAAACTCACTTTAAAATTTTAAATGCCATCTACCAATCAAAAGAACTACTAAGAATTGGTTTTAATATTGATGACAATAAATGCTCATTCTGTGAAAGTGATGTAGAAACTATAGACCATGTCTTCTATGAACGCAGTCAGACTAAAACATTTTGGAATTGCTTAGAAAGATGGATCAAATCAAAAATTGCACTCCCTAATTCTATTTCCAGAGATATGGTAGTTTTTGGAATACTATTGAAAGACAAAACAATAGAACTCTGTTGTAACCTAATTTTTTGTTTAGCAAAATTCTTTATTCATAAACAGAGAGTCTTGAGATCCTCCCCTATCTTTAGTATTTTTTTATCTGAATTTAATTTATATTTGACATCTCTTGAATGTATCGAATCTTACAAATACCTGACTGAAATACTAATGGAACTGCCCACTGATGTACATTAATCCTAACATATGAATCCCCTTGTCTTTATGTTATTTTATTGTATTATTAGCATTACTCACGCATTTTTTATTTTCCTAATCAGTTACTTTGTATTTTCATTCTGAAATCTGCCTCTACTATGCCTTCTATAGAATTAGAATTCTAATGTTCTTATTGCCTAACTTGTTTGTACCCACCTTGTTTAAATAAAGTTCATTAAAAAAAAAAAAAACATTGTAGAAAAATGAATACAGACAATAGCATCATTCATACAAAAACATACATATTTATGAAATAATTTAACCATACTAATATTACCATTTCACCTACTTATTACCATGCAAACAATTATTACATACATTGAAATCCCACTTAACACCGCTGCCCCCTAATAGTCTTTTTTAATGCCCTGGGACAATGGATAAGAGACTGGCTCCGATGCGGTACGTGTTTCCACACGGACCAGTATGCTGACGGACTAAGGGAAGAGAATGTGTAATTTGACTGGGAAGTTTTATTGCCGCCTACGGAATGTATATTAAAGCTGTCGCAGTGGGTACCTTCAGAGTTTGCTACGCTGGTGAGTAAGTAAAGTGTTGAATGAAAGGTGACGTTGTAATTTCGGAACTAGTGTAAATTACCGGGTGAATTGTTTGGAATTGCCGCCGCCATGACGGCCGGTCTGTGGTGCATGCTGGGAAATGTAGTGAAGGATGTGACGCTGTGCGTGATAGACAGCGGCTACACTTTGGGAACAGAGGGGGAAAACGGCTCCGTTTTCACAGTGACGTGAAAAATAATAACGGTAACTCCATTGAAATGATTCAAAACTAAAGTAACGAGCCAATTTTAAAAAATGTAAGGAGTAGAAAGTACAGATATTTGTGTAAAAATGTAAGGAGTAGAAGTAAAAAGTCGCCATAAAAATAAGTAGTAAAGTAAAGTAAAAATATCAGAAAAATCTACTTGAGTACAGTAACGAAGTATTTGTACTTCGTTACTTCCCATCTCTGCTGGGCGATAATTCAATAACGATATATATCGATCGATAGACGTGTGGCGCAATAGAAAAAAATAGGCTCGATAAAAGGTCTATAAAGAAAAGCAGTTTTCCTTCCTTCTCATTGTAGCCTAGCATGTAGGTTTATGCTAGTCACTACTTCCTCCCAACCAATCACAATCACGGACCCAGGCACGCCGTCACAAAGCGCCGCCCTCTCATACCACAACACAGAGCACATGAAGATGTCGCAGCAAGGAGAGGCGGAGGAAATTATTCCAAAGAAGGGTTTTTGTAGTTCGGCAGTCTGGCAGTATTTCGGTCATGGCAAGTCGGACAAAAACAAACCACAGTCATCTGTAAAATGTGTCGGGAACCAGTGAAAACCAAGTCTGATAACGCAACCAACTTTTTTTCATCATCTCAGCCGCTCACACCCGCAGGAGTACGAGCTGTGTAGGCCCCGGGGCCACTCTCCTCCGAAGAATCTTCGGGAAAAAATATATATATATTTTCAGTTCTGGGCAGTTTCCCACGTAGTTCTAACAATTGAGAGAAAAATGCTGAGGGGCCAGAAACTTCAAAGTAATAACTCAGGTTAAAGCAGGAAACTAAGCTGAACCAGGTTTATTTGTTATATTTATTTTGGTCACTTTAGTTTATTCTTTGTCAGTATTTCATAACATAACTCAGGTCTTTTAAGTAAATTTTCTTTAAAACAATTCTGTTATGGTTAAATAAGTTGGTTAAATAAATATTTAATTGGAAGTCTGTGTTTGTGTTCTTTATTAAAATTAAATCATTTAGCAATATCATAAAATGTCCAGCTGCACATAAAATATGGTTTCAAATCTTTTCAATAATTATCAATATCGATCAATATGCATTTTTTTTTTTATCGATAAGCTTTTTTTCTATATCGCCCAGCCCTAGCGCTGAACGTGTTTCTAACTTCCAGCTACTGCATAATGGCGTATTGGCAGCGTTTTGGTATAAAGGGGGTTCACAGGAGGAAACCGTCAGTTCTCCTCCAGACTTCATCCCCATCATAGGGTGAGCCAGAAGGTGAGTGATGGATCCTCCCTGCGTTCACGCCCACCACCAACACACTTCCTAGCAGACATGATGCTGAATCTGCTGACACTGTACAAACTTTCTTTTTCTTTTTATTTATTTATTTTTTTCGGGCGGGCAGTAAACAGCAGCTAGGTTAATACCGAGATCAAAGACATCTTTATTGGCAGACCAGGTGCCTCCAGGAAGCAGAATAAATTATGCTTCATAATGCTCATGGGCATTACGCTGCCGTGCGTTGTAGGCAGACGCTTGTAATAATGAATTATTACACCAACTTAAACTGCGTAAGACTCATCAGTCCAACCCCAAACCGCCCCCTAAGCTCTACCCCTTAACGATCCGTGTCCCTCCCAATGAAGTCACAGACTGTGGAGGGTGAGGATTGTACGAGGGTGGGGTGGGGGGTTCCTCCCCCCCATTAGCTCACCATTACACACGCTGCAAAATTCCAGCCAACCTGCACTGATGCAGACCTGCTATTTAAGGGCTGAACGGTCCAACCACCCTACCCACTACATGGTTAGAGACGACCTCAAAGGGGCGGAGCCTCTGCTGCGAGAACGAGCAAACGGAGGGTTAGTGCTGTAGTGTTAGTGTTTAGTGTTTATGTTTTGAAAATACATCAAGTGATTTTTGAACTTTTTATTTTACATTTATACTAAATAAAGGTTTTTTTAGTTTGGATTGACTCTGAAAACCACCTGATGGGGATCTACCCAAGGACTGATTAACAGACTTTAAAGCTCCAGTTTGTTTGGTTTTCACACTGTTGCTCCATCTAGTATTGAGCTAAATCAGTTACAAATGACCTCCTTCATAAGTTCTAGTGTCCTGTTGTTGGAAGATGAGGTAAAGAATGGTGCCGTTATTGATAGCAATAAGTTACAGGAATGTCCTCCATTTGGTCCCATGTGCTGCAGCAGTGCAACAGATGTCAGTAACACGTTCTGAGCTTCTCCAGCGGTTGTTATGGTAACAATCTTCTCTCCTCTCATTGCTATTGCTGTCCTGTTAGGCCATAGGCTAGCTCTCAGAAAGTGGCTAGAAAGTGAGTTCCATTCCAGCATCTTGGGTTAAACTTTTTATTATGGTTTTTATGAAGTAAAATAGTTCAACTTCTTTGAAAAAAAGTTCCACAAGCGGGCATCCTGCAGTTAATAATAATATTAATAATAACACATTTTATTTAACAGTTAGTGAGTAATCATCGTTTGAAGCTGGGTAATACATGAAAAATAGACATTTTAGCCTCTAATAGCATCATTGACTCCAATTATCTCTAAAAGTAATAAAGCCACATACTTCAAACTTGGTAAATCTGTGGAGGGTCCTACAAATATTCAATCCCTAAAATATCAGCCGGATTGGAGCAGTGGTTCAAACTTATTTGGAAAATTCCTGAAATGTTTGGCCTCCAATAATCGCATCTTTAACTTCAATTATCTCAATAAAGCTAAACACTTCAATTTTCTCAATCGATACGAACATTCCCACATATGTCCAATATGAAAGATTAGGAGGATATGAGCAGTTGTGAAGAAATCCTATTTCAAAATAAAAAGCATCATTGTTTCCAACAATGGAAACAATGATCTATCCAGAATAGAATTTAAAATCCTCCTTCTCACATATAAAGCCTTAAATGGCCAAGCTCCATCTGATATCAGAGATCTGATTGTTCCTTATGTTCCTAACAGAGCACTTCGCTCTCAATCTGCAGGTTTACTAGTGGTTCCTAGAATTTCTAAAAGTAGAATGGGAGGCAGATCTTTTAGTTATCAGGCTCCTCTCCTGTGGAACCAACTACCAGTTTTAGTCCGTGAGGCAGACACCCTGTCTACTTTTAAGGCTAGGCTTAAAACTTTCCTTTTTGATAAAGCTTCTAGTTAGAGTGGCTCAGGTTATCCTGAGCTATCTCTATAGTTCTGCTGCTATAGGCTTAGACTGCTGGAGGACATAGGGACCCCTTTTTCATCATTCTGCTTCATTCTATCTCTATTCTCCCACTCTGCAGAATCTGTTAGTTCAATCTCTAACGTTCTGCTCTCTCTGCTTTTCCTCAGAGTAGCTTTGCCTCGTCTGTTCCTGTTTGGCTGTGACGTCATCCTGGAAAGAAACATCAGCTGTGCTGCTTCCATCAACACCCTTGTTTGTAGATGTTGGAGATTGGCCTGTCTTCAGGTGTGGTCCTGTTTCTCTGGCCGTCGCTGGGTGGATGTGCTCTCTTCGTCCTCTGGCATGAGAGCTGCCTTGGAGCTCGTCTGCCTGGCTGTGTGTTTCCTGGACGGCGCCGCCTTTTACAGCTGCTTTTTGTATCTCTGCTTCTGTCTCCTTGAACCCCAGTGGGCCTCAGCAGATGGCCGCTCACACTGAGCCTGGTTCTGCTGGAGGTTTCTTCCTGTTCAAAGGGAGTTTTTCCTCTCCACTGTCGCTACAAGCATGCTTAGTGTAAGGGATTGTATTTGAGCCAATGAGTCAATGCAATCAACTGGTTTTCCTTAGATAGAAAACTTTGAATCAATCTGACTGTATGATCTGGTTGAACTGTAAAGTGCCTTGAGATGACATGTGTTGTGAATTTGGCGCTATATAAATAAACTGAATTGAATTGAATTGAACACAGGTCTATTTAAACAAGTACACAGCGGGATAAAATGTTTCATATTGATAACATATCAGGTTTAGATTATGAACAAAATTAAAAAACAAATATGTTGCATATACTCTATATATAGATTTCATCTTTTGAACGCAATCTCTTTGGAGAAGAACGAGCACTATCTGGAAATGAACCAGTAATACCCGGTAAAGATTTAACTGAAGATGGAATAATGAATAGCTTTCAGCCATCATTCTCAGAGGTTAAATCAGTCACTAACTGAAGCTGTACTATAGAACAAAACAAACTGTTTGCCATTAAGATCCATGGACTTTTTCATTACAAATTCAAAGGCAAAACAGCAGCATTCACTGTATAGTAGTCTTATTTGCTACCCTACACTTTTTCACTTTATATATTTGTGTCAATAATGATCATTATCAGCATGATCAGAAGGACAATCTTTGTGCTGCAGGCTAAGATTTTGACAATGATTCAAAAAATCCCACAACATATACATACCGTATTTTCACGACCATCAGTACTAAAAGGCGCAGTCTCCGTTATGTGTGCCATTACTGTATTTAACACACACATAAGGCGCACCGGACTATAGGGCGCGTTTTTTATATACAGGTTCATATCCTCTACTACATTTAAATACCTCTACTGCGTATTTAAAAATAGAGCGGGAGCAAAACTGAGTATGATTGTGCTTTATTCATGGATTTATTTCCAGCGTTCATTTGTTTCACCATGTTTTCCACATCGGCTGTGAGATGGGCACGCATGGAGTCACAGATTAACAGCGATGGTGATGCGTGGAAAAAACCACCTGGTCTCCTCACATACACCTGCCTCAGCCACGCTTTCATCATCTCCTCATCCATCCAGCCCTTTTCATTTGCTTTAATATCATATGTCATCAGAGCGATGTGTCTGTCTCACGGCCAGCTCCCAGGTTTGATTAATACTTTGTATTAAATACACCTTGCAGCTATATTTGCTGTGATCAGTGGGAATAAAGTAGTTTTAATATGTTTTTAAGTGGGAAAATCCACCTTAAAACTGGATAATAAAACCGAACATGTTCTGTCGGCAGGTTAAGTTCATTTAGGCGTCAATAAACTGTTTCAGAGGAGCGATCACAGATATGTGTATCATCAGCGATGTGTCTGTCTCGCTGTCAGCTCCCAGATCAGCTTCTCTGATTGGTTGATGTGCTGCGTCCAGCAGCAAAACTTCAATTTTTCCATCTCGAGCAGCAGCAGCAGCAGCGCGTTGGCGGCGCGTCAAGCGCGTCAGATGCTTTAAACGCTCCCGACGCGCTGCGCCTGCTGCTCAAAACGCGCTGCGGGACCTTTTGCTGCGCCTATACACGCGTCAACCATTGACTTTGCATGCAAACTCGCTGCTTCTGCTGCGCCTGCTGCGTCCGGTTCCCACCGATGTCGAGCGGTTGAATAACAGCGAGCACAGCGTTCATTTGTTTCACCATGTTTTTATCATCAGCTGTGAGATGGGCACGCATGGAGTCACAGATTAACAGCGATGGTGATGGTGGAAAACTTCTGACCTTTCCGTCAGTCACATACCTTATTTGGAAATGGGACTATTGCATTCCGGAAATGAAGGGGGCGCTATTTTCATAATCACTAGTATAAATGCCTTAAAGTTGGCCAAAATTGTCGACTAAATGTTTTACAGACCAAACCTCTTTTCCATCTAGTTCTTATTAAATAAGCCAAAGGCTATTATATTTTAGATTTTAACTTATTTATTTTAAGAGTACCGTTCACAACATCAAAATATATTATTTGAACTTCAGCACCAGGATGTATTTGTTTATATCTGTTTTCTTAATCAGCGATGGACTGGGGATCTGTCCAGGGTCAGCAGCCTTCATGACCCCACTTGAGGATAATTCATAAAAATTAATGGATGGATAAATGTGCTCTTAATGTAATGTACATTTGTCTCCAAAATATTGATTTTATTTTATTTTTATGACATTTGTTAGAGATATATAGGGTGTAAGGATAGATAAATACATCTCCATAATGATTCCTTATTGTTGCTTATTTTAGATTGTTTGTTACTAATATAATTTTAAGTAAAGATTTCAAAATAAAAAAGGGACATGCCACGTGACATATCACGTTTTTTAGCCATTTCTTTACTGTTTAATTAGTATTTTTAATGTTGAAAGTGTTCTTGGGTGTTTTGAAAGGCGTTGTCAAATAAAATATGTTATTATTATTATAATCATTATGAAACGGTCGGTACAGGAAATATTGTCACTAGCGCCCCCGTCAGTTCCGGAATGAAATGGTCCCATTTCCATATAAGGTATGAGACTGACAGTGGTCCGTCCCCGCCCCTTTCTGTTTGCTGCAGCGAAGTGTACTTCCTCAAAAGTCCGCAGTAACAACACACATAGGGCCGCCGCACCAAAGGGTGCGCCGCACATTTTGAGGGGGGAAAAAAGACGTTTATATACGCCTTATAGTCGTGAAAATACGGTACATGTCTTGCCTGCCGCCTTTTTAGGCCAATCGAAAAATAAACATGCACTAGGTACGTAATCTGGTCCATGATCATGATGATGACCTATATTCAGCTTTATGGAGGCTACACAAGATCTCAACAATAATGTGAATGACCTCACCGTTACCAGCTGGTTGTTGTGTTTGTTGCTGTCTTTTTCTGGCGTAGAACATTTGCCGTTTGTCTGTGAGCCGTTTGTAACAGGAGGGACGATAGTAGGGCAGTGTTTCCAGTTCATTGTACTCCCTACCAAGGTGTGTGCGATCGACAACACGGCATTGCACTCTCTCCCTTTCAGCGATATCCACTCGTTTTTTCTGAAGGTGTCCCATCTAGCTCTAGTTATAACACAGGTATTTTGGATAAAATGATCTAATATGTGCATTCGGCAAGCAGGATTTTCATCTTTATCATCCGATCCACGGCGCCGCTTACCGGGCGCAGCCATCTTGGTTTACATTCCGACCTCATCACTACCGTCATGGCGTAGTAATCGCGATGCGCTGATTGGGCAGAACGTATCTGGGATGCTAACAGTCACATCATTTGCATATGGCGGCTGGAAAATTAGTTCACACTTCACGCTCGAATTGTTTAAATACTGCAGGATTTCTGTGTGTGGAAACTTAATGTAAGCTTGCTGGTGTGATATATTTTCAGACTATATAAACAGATTTTATTACCCAGAATACTGGAACGGGATGGCATGATAGAAAAGCTAGCTATGGCCTATTTGGGCTCTGATGCGGTTTCTCTGATTGGATTATTAGCCAGAGCTAGTAGCTGATCCTTGGAGTAAACAATAAGCTCATGTTTGTCTCTGAAACACAAAGATATTGACAGGAGCTGCCAGTTTATGCTGTGATTAAAAAAACAACTAAAATAAAAATCTGTGACTAATGAACTAATGAATAAAATGATGAAATACATCAAATAATATCAGGAAATAGCTCTTTCTAACATAATGCAGAAAGAAACTTAACAGTTTTTCAATTAATTTAAAACTTAGAAGTTTTCAACTTCTGCATTTGTTTTGTTATTCTGTTATTTCTGTGGTGCATTGATGCTCAGTTGATGTCTGTTTCTAATGTACTGATAGATCATGACAGGCTGATTTCAAAGGTCTCATCCTAACATGGAGCCATGCATTAATTCAGTGAACAGCTGATCCATCATCATCACTAATGATTGTAGAAGCAGCCAGCATGTCTACAAGCTGGATTTATTCACCTGTGGTCTTTGAGGATTGAAACACATGATTCAATATTTGGAAAACCTGACTAAAAATATCAGGAAATATAGTTTTATTAAAGTCTTATTGGACTTCTATTAATTATTATCTATTAATTATTGAGAGCAACAACTAAGTTTCACAGATAAGAGTGAAGAAGTTTCTATGTATAATGATAACATAGAAACAATAAATGGGGTCATAAGACTCAATACTTCTACCAATATAGTGTGTGTACATATACTCCAAAGTAACTGACCTCTGACATCCAGCTGGACCTCAGTCAGTGTTTCTTCTGTCTCATCAATCATGCTGCAGATGTAGACGCCGCTGTCAGAAGGTTGAGCTTCTTTCAGAGTCAGGCTGAAGTCCTGAGTGTGCAGAGCATCAGGTCTCATTGATGTTCGTCCTCTGAACTGCTGATTTTGTTCCCACAGGTCGTCTCCTTCCCTCCGTTTATGGACCGTAGTGGGATTGAGATCAGAGCGGCTCCATTTCACAGTGACAACATCTAGTAATTGTTTTTCATAGTAACAGGGCAGCAGAACAGATGGAGCTCCTTCCCAAACCTCCACATATTCAGACAGAGAATCCTGAGAGGCTGGAAGGACAAATAAACAAAATACTTTTTAAATCTACTTATTAAAATCAATTCATTGAAATCAAAGATATGTAATATTAATCACTAAATAATCCAACAACCTCACAGTTCTCTGGTTTCTGTTAATCTTTTAATGTGACCTTTGAACTCTACCTGTTAGCTAACTCTAACAGATCGTTTTCCTTCCATCTCAGCAAACTGCAGGTATAGCTGTAGAGTTAATATCTTAACTATTAGATGTTGTTTGGAGGATTTCTTCAGTCAATCTAAATCTCTTCCTTCTGGATAAAGTTTATAGTTGAGTATCTCAGATCATCCTGAACTGTTTCTATAGTTTAGCTTCTTCAGGCCTGGTTGCTACAGGGCATCCTAACCATGTTTTCTCTCTGGTAATAACCTGACAAACAGGCACCTTTAATGCAACTTTACTCTGATTGGACTAGAATCCCTTTCTAGGGGCCTCAGGTTAGGCTGAACTAATAATCCTCTATTTAACTAAATGCTGGTTAACACACCAAGGTTTGTCCTTCTGTCTGTCTGTCTGTCTGTCTGTCTAACCAATCAACAGCTGATCTCACTTGAAGCTGATGTAATGTAGAACAACAAGGGTGGGAGGGGGAGAGAAGGGAGGGGAAGTTTGTTTTAGCCTTGAGGAAAAATGATGGATGATTCAACATCTACATCCCCTCTGGCATCAAACCAACTGGTTAATTGGTGCTTTATAGACTGTATCTACCTTCAGCTCCTGGTATCAGATGAACGTCTTATAATGTAAAATAAATGATGCAGTTCTTGGAAAATACATTTATTCTGGTTCTTTAAGAGTGAGAATTACTTTAGTGTCTTAAATCTCTAATGAATAAATGGATTAGGGTTACTGAGTGTAATCTGCTTTTCTTTTTCAACACATTACTTTGATTTATCGTCTGACTACCATCATCCAGCAACACCCCCCATAGTTCACCCATAGAAACCATAGATGGATAAAGATGCATTTAAAGTTTTCTAAAGACAAAGACCAGCGGTACGTCTGCTGATGTTGGATGAAAGTTTTCTGCCTCCACTGTAAATAAACGCCTCTTATCTCATTGGGAAACAGTCTGAACAGCTTCTCAGGTCAATTAATGATATTATTGGTCACAGTTTGCTGAGGTCTGGATTTTACTTTGACTCCAAAGGTTTTGAAGCTTCTGTAAGGAAGTCATGTCTGTAAATATGCAGCTAATACCAAGATACTCTTTAATTTCCACTCTTCTTTCACGATAAAATGAAGGAAGAATTTTCTGATTAAAAATAAGGTTCTGTGTTTTATAGCACTGCTGAACAGATAAATGAATCCAGTTATGATGTTACTGAGAAAAAGAGAAAAAAGAACATCATCAGATTGAACCTAAGCTTGGAGAGAGGAAGATGATCTTACCGTAAAGGAGGAAGAAAAACGCAGCAAACAGCTTCATCTTCTTCTGTCTATAAACACCAAATCCTAACAGAAAGATTTCTCTACTAAAACTGTTTCTCCAGACAAACTGAAAGTAACTAAAGTTTCCCTCTGCTGTTGATCTGAGGTTCCTGGTTAAACCAGTTTTTATTGTTCCTGGTTGGATCAGAGCTGCTGGTGGAATGTAGAACAAACCAAGTCTGAACAAGTTATGATGGATAAAATGATGAGATCTACTAATGAAAATCTATGTTCATCACAGACTTTTAGCTCTATAGATGAAATGATTTGAGCTGAATTAAACTGACTTCCTGCTTCAGCTGCATTAAGCTTCCAGCTCCTGATATCCAGATATATTTAACTTTCTATGATGATGAAGGATTCAGACATTAATACTTAATTACATCAGTCTGACCCTAGTTTGAGAACAAGGGGGGCTAATATCTCTGCTGGGTTTACTGGTCCCATCATGGTCCACTGTGGGATCTCATGGAGCACAATCAGCATGAGGAGAATCCACCAATAAACTGATTCAACTGATAATTGTTTGATAAGGATCCATCTGACATCTGCAGCAATTAGTTTATCTGCTGTATCACCACTGGATCAGTTTATTTCAACCTGAAATCTATTATAGATTTTCTAACAAAACTGGATGAATGTGTTAGAAAGAAAGAAATCAGAACAGGATCAGGCAAGAAAAGCTGTAACAGAATAATTATTCGACATTAAAGGCCTTAAAATGAGTGAAGATAAAAACAAGATGGCTGCAGAGTTTGGGGTCTGTAGGTGTTTCCTGCTGTTATACAGGCTGATTGTTTTTCTACAGGGAAAACTTAAAGTTCAGGAGAAAATGATCAGTTTGATGATTCTCCTTCATCACTGTTCAGTTAAACTTATTTTCCCCTCAGGTTAGTTTCTGGGTTGTTTCACTCTGAGTTCTCTGGAAACAGAAAGAATAATAAGAAAGTGGATCAGCAGGTCCAACCCGCCCACATCCTCCCATGTTTCTCAGCTTTGCCAAACTATGACCTTAAATCACCTCTTAGATGTCATCAAATAGAAAGGCAAGTTTCTAGAATAAGATTTTATTCAAATCTGTGAAATAAGAGACAAACTGCTGCTGCTAACAGGATGAGATTCTTTCTACACTGAAAGCTGCTGTAGAAAGTTCAGGCTCTGCACATCAACTCAGAGGAGTTCAGGTTATTGTTGATCAGTTTGAGGCTTTTTCACAGAGACTTTCTGCTCTAAAACTGATTCAGTTCTGATTAATAAGCAGTTAGTTGGTGGATGCTACGTTCACACCAAAAGCAGCAGAGGCAGCAGGAGCAGCTAGTTTACATGCAAAGTCAATGGTTGATGCGCGTCAAGATGCAGCAAAACTTCCCACAGCCCGTTTGAGCAGCTGAAGCAGCCAGTGTTGCCAACTCAGTGACTTTGTCGCTATATGTAGCGACTTTTCAGACCCCTGCAGCGACTCTTTTTCTAAAAAGCGACTAGCGACAAACTTAGCGACTTTCCTGGTGTCTGCTGTGGTGCACCTCCCCGTCCGAACCCCGTTCTCCCGCTTCCGCAGCACTCCCTCTGAGCGCTGGAGTCAGAGCCACAGCATGTTTACCCTCAGCTTCCAGACCGCAAATGAACCGTGCGCATGTGCAGGGATTGACGGCGCAGGTTGATCATGCTGAAGTCAGCTCCCTCAGTTGCTGAACCTGCCATAGAGAGCCTTGACCAACACGACGAGGACCCACTCTTTCTGTGAGCAGGCAAGCACAGCCTGTGTGTGTGGAGGGAAATCTTATTAGTTTGAAAAAACAAAACAATAATTACTATTATTTGCTCACATTGTCATTGATTCTTTGTAGCCTTTTTTTGTTCCATTTAGATTGTTAATTGTTGTTGTTCAAAATGTTGATGTTTTACCATGATTTTTAAGCTCCTTAGTGGACCACAAGGGGAAAAGAAAAAGTAAAGAAAAAGTGGAAAAAATATATATATTATGCAAATTAGGCAATGATGTCATTCAGCGACTTCTAGCGACTTACAGCACAGCCAATAGCTACTTTCCTCACAGAGGAGTTGGCAACATTGGAAGCAGCTCGTCGCGCCACATCAACCAATCAGAGAAGCTGATCTGGGAGCTGGCAGGGAGTCAGACACAGCACTGCTGATGCAGAGCGCTATGATCACTCCTCTGAAACAGTTTATTAACGCCTAAATTAACTTCAAATGTAGAAACCTGCCGGCAGAATATGTTGGCTTTTATTATCCTGCTGCCTGCAGTTTGTAGCACAGACCTGAAAAACGCTAACATCTACTTCCAGCCGCCACCAACAGGAGGGGAAAACCCCCAAGAGGCGAGCGGGCCTGAGGCAGCTGCTGCTGGGGATTCCCAGTGACAGCGCAGCGCCGGTATGTGGGGGTCTGAGCGGCTCCCACAGAGAAATAATCTTTGAAGGCAGGATGGTAATCTGGATGAACTGACTGCACAGACCATGTTTTCAGGAGGACTTTCTCACTTCAACATAGATTCTAACTACTTTCTACCCGCTGATCACAGCTAATATAGCTGCCATTGTTCCAGGCAGAGAAAGGATTGGGTAGCCCCGCCCACCGCGCACCAGACCCACTTTACCACCGTGCAGCTGGAGCAGCAGAGATGCTTCAGCCGCGCGTCAGAACTAAACTGGTACAGCATAAAAAATGAAGCAGCACGCACGTTTTAGTTGTGAACGTAGCAAAACAGTGGCTAGCTTCCAGCCATGGCGTCCTGCATGAGCATTGGGGGGTCGATGCGTTCGTGTGTCAGGGTACGCACACTGGGGAGGGACAAGCAGACGACCATGATTGACATGTCAGGAACCAATAGTGGACAACAGACCGTGTTTTGTGATTGGAGGACGTTTTTCATATATTTCTCACTGTAGCGGGGACCATTTATTTTAGTTCACTTCCAGACCTTCTATTTCACTGCTTGCTAAGGGACTGTGGGGAGATCTTAAAGCCACAAGGTAAAATGCACCAGGAAAGATCTCCTACTGCACCTTTAATGAACTCTAAACGTATCCATTTCTCTTACCTTATAAAAGTGATTTCTGAGGGATTTCAGTGGCCTCTTCTCTGTGGCTGTCAATCTTCTTCTTCTTTATGGAATTTTTTGACGGTTGGCACGCAGCGAAATGGTGCATTACTGCCACCAACTGGTATGGAGTGTGGATCAGAATGGCTACTAATTTATACTAAACAAACAAGTCACAATCAAATTAACAAAACAAGATCAACAAAACCAAAATAAGATTCAGATCCTCTCAATTACATTTATTAATCTGAGACAATGAAAAACAATTACATAACACTTATCTCTTGAGTTTTTTCTAAGCATTTCTATTAAATCAAATTGTATTCTCTCCATTTTTAGATTTTGAACCATTTTCCTTTCTCTTTCATACTTCATACAGTGTACCATAACGTGTTCAACTCTCTCTTGTTGCCCACAGTATTCACATCCATTGTTATCTTTACCTATTTTGAATAAAGTACTATTTAATCCTGTGTGCCCAAATCTAAGTCTTGATATAATCGTTTCTTCTCTTCTGTTCCTTCCTGCACATCTCATTTCTCCCGCTCTCCTCTGAATCATGTAAAACCATCGTCCTTTCCTCACTTCCTCTCATTGCTTTTGCCACCTTTCCTTCATCTTCTCTTTAATAACTGACACATCCATATCTTTTCTTGTAGCTTCCTTTGCAGCCTTATCTGCCATTTCATTTCCTTTAACTCCCATATGTGCTGGTACCCATAAAAATATGACTGTAAAGCCCATTATTTGAATTCTAAATAATGTTTGCTGGATTTCTATCAAAATATCTGCTCTGCTATCTGAGTGACTTCTCTGTAAACTAATTATTGAAGAAGATGAATGTGAACAAATAATCCCTCTATTTCCTCTACCCATTGCACTGCAAACAGAATTGCTAGCATTTCTCCTGTGTATACTGAGATATTATCACTGGTCCTCTTTCCTACTGTTATATGCAACTCTGGAACAATAAAAGATACTCCTATCTTATTAACTAAACTTTTTGCATCTGTATAGATCTGAATGAAACTATAGTAACTATTAATATATTCCTGTATTGTATTTGAATTCAAAATAAACCCCCTGACCTTGTTTTTCTTTTCTAATAGTGTCAGATCTACTTTAGCTTCAGGTAGAATCCCAGGTGATATTGCTGGCAGTGGTTCTGTTGGACTGAACTTTAAATCAGTTCATTCTAACTCCATTGCTTTCTGTTTAACTGTCCACTCAAAGCTTTTTTTCTCCCTCTTCTCCATTTCCCAACAAGATGTTAAAGTGCTTTGTGCAGAATGATCTTCACTATGACGCTGTAAATTAGCCCAATAGGTCAGAGATAACTGAATTCTTCTCCACTCAAATGGCAGTTCTCCCATTTCTACCTGTAATGCTGCCGTTGGAGTTGTGGCTGTCGGTCCAACTGCAGCGAGTCTTTTAGTTGAGTGGAGCAGCTGCAGCTGATTGGCTGTCAGACATCAAACATGAAGCTCATAGAACAGGTCCAACTCCACCAGGAAATAATCCTTGGCTGGAGGCCCAGTTACCTTCGGCCCTGCAGGAAATATCTGCTGAGATCATTAGATTTAGAGATTTATTTAGAATAAGATGAATACACGAAATAAACTACAGGCTTATATCTTATTTTATAAAATAATATAATAGTCGAGTTTTAAAGGAGCTAAAATTTCAAACCAAAAATGACTCTTAGCAGGTTTAAAGAGGACAGAAGGAGGGTTGGACCCCCAGGGGCCGTGTCCCCCACACTGAGAGAGCGGCTCCAGGAACCAGAACTAACTTTTCTGTTCCAGCCAAGAAACCTTCTAAGAACATCGATCCAGAACCTTCCAGGCCTCCAGAGGAACCGAGCTAGCATCGTGAATAATTTAGTGTCAGAAAGAGTTTAGATTCTGAATGTTTAGAGGAAAAGATGAATGATCCAGATCTGGGGTCAGTTTGGTCGCCATCATTATCCAGTTTCAAAGCTACATGATCATTACAGCTGATAATATTCAGTGATTCTCCACCAGAGCAGCTGCTGGAATCCTGAGAACGTAGAAAACAGCAGAGTAGAAGTCCAGCTGCTTTCTTCTGATCTCAGGATTTTAACGTCCTGATGACTGAGAATCCACAGCAGCATTTAGCAACAAGGAGCTGTGGCTCCATCTGGAAGATGAACTTCAAGGTTTTTGTTCTTTAGTGCAGAATAATGTTGAAATGAACAATAATAAATGATTCCTAAATGCTGCTACTCTCAGTGATCAGACTTCCTCTCTGCTTGATGCATCAGCTAATCAGGAAATAGATCAGCTGATATAGAGGAGGAGTGATGTTGATGGTTCCATCTTTAACTGAAAATGATCTCAGCTGGGGGTGGGGGGGCATTAAGGTTGTTGGTTTGGATCCCAACCAGGCCTTTCTGCTTGTATCAATGATCAGTTTCTCACTGAATACAAAATGGCCTCCGATGAGTAATAAACTGTAGATTTGATGACTTGTTTAAATGAAGAAAGAGGGACATCTTGTGATCGTTGGAAAAATGACAAATGGCCGATGCAAACAACTCCCTCTGCCAATTAGAGCTGAACAGATGATGCATAGCAACAAATATTCATCTCATGTAGAAGATCTCTTTCATTCATTGCTTTATAACCTTCATATGTTTTAGAACTTTTTTGTAACACTGAGAAGTTTGAGTTTTATTAATGACTGGATGATTTCAAGCTCTGATCTATAGCTGGATCTGTTGCCTTGTTTCAGATCTCTCTGGTTCTCGTCTTCCTGGTACGGTGCCAAAGCCTGCCTCTGCCATGAATCAGTCACACATTCCTGAAACTAGTCAGGTTAGTCCTGGTGGCAAAAAGTGAAGAGATAGTGAACAGTAATCAGAGTACGCTGTGTTTCCTACATGCCGATGCAGCCGGATGGTTCCAACCAGAAATATCACTATGGGGGCCTGGTAAGGGACACCATCGTCCACTAGATTATTAGTTTTAATTAATGGATGAAAGTTTTAGTGATTTATAGCTGTTGGATAGAAGTTTAACAGTTTAACAAATCTAAATCAGTCCTGTGTGATTCTCAGTGTGAGAATCACCACGGCGTCCTCTGAGTGTGGGACTCTATAACACGCCAGTGTCAGGTTAAGGGTTCAAATGTTCACTGTAAATCAATGCAGCACCATTTGAACAAATGATTTCAGTAAAATCATGTTTTGTTCAGTTGGTTTACAAACTCAGAGGGAGGACTCTGTCTTTTTTATTTTTCTCCATGTTCATAAATGTTTAAAGAGTTTTAGATAAATCTGGATTTTAGAATGAGACATTAAAACCTGATCAGCAGAACATCAGAACTACAAGGTTGATCCATTTGAACAACAGCGACCTCTGCTGGTCACATGGAGCTAAAGTTAAACATGGATTTGAACGCTGAGGCTCCATTTCTCTGAAACTGGTCAAACTGGTTCAGACAAACGGAGAACTGGAGTCTGTCCCTGCAGCACTGGGAGGGCATCAGATCTTTAATCATGGTCTGCAGCTGCACCAATATGGTGGACATACTAACCATGTGATACTATGCATCAGAATATGGTAGCTTGGTAAACTTCCTGCCACACGTCACAGTTATGGAAGAAAAGCAAAAAGGTGCAGATGTTTGACTGATTTGAAGCCATTCTGGATTAAAAAGCATTCCATCTATCCTGAGATTCAAAGCTTAATCCCACTTCATTGCTCCCTCAGCCACCAGCTCTGTGTGCTGATAGTGTGTCTGGATCTGCTAGTCGGCTAAGATTGTCTGTCTTTAGGCGTCAGTGGCTGCAGACAGTCCACAGCTCCATTATTCTTCCAGCAGCAGCAGACGGTTGCTTGTTGTTGAATTTGCAGCAATTTCTCCTACTGAGCCTGAATGTAGCGACAGAGAGGATCCATTAAACTTTAGTGCAGATAAAGGACAAACTCCACATTAAACATGGTGCCCCAGAGCTTTAATTAATCAGTAAAATAGATTATAATCCTATGATTGGAGAGGAAACAGAGGACTGTGGATGAAATATGTCATTTTCTTCTCAGATTATATTTGAGTTCTTAGAAATGGTCTCATGGTCTTCATCTTTTCCACTACAGCTGTTCAGGAGGAGAACCAGAGGAGGATCCATCAGTCCATCAAAGGTGCTGTACCTAAAAATGAAAAACATTGAAACATTTGTGATTTTATTGTCATAAATATCTGAAAACACAAAGTCCCAGATTAATGAGGAATTATCCTTTCTGTGACTTTGCCTCCTGGTGGAACGTGGAGCAGCTTTTATCTGTTTGAATAAGAAACCAAACCTGAAGGGATGATAAAAGTTCAACAACTGAAACATTTTCTAACTTTACTGAATAAAATGTTTTATTTCTGATTTTCTTTTTTAATGCTGCTTTATTTTCTGAATCAGCCTCAATGAACGAGCGGATGAACTTCGTCAGACCAGGTCAGTGTTTGACTGGATCCATCTTTCTATGACCTGCTAAACCTGCTGATCAATAAATAACCTCATTAGAGAAATAAAATAGAAAAGTTAGACATGAAACCAAACTTTGAAAACTTCAGATTTACAGTTTAAAATTTTTTATGATAATTTGATCCAGTTAGATTATTTTTCTCAGATTCTCCAGAAATGATCTAGAACAGAAAAAATAATTTAGAATCAGTTGGTTGAGTTAATGTTTATAAAACAAGCTGATATTTAACATATAGAAAGGCAAGAATATTTTATAGCATATTTCAATAGAAGAAAACTGATAAAGTGCTGAACAGATAAAAACATCACAGGAAAACAAAGGAAATTAAAGTTGCATAGAGGTAATGAAATATTTATGATAATAAATAATTCAAGAGAAAACAAATGAATAATAAAATGAAATAGAGTTGAACTTAAACTATGTTTAGCTAGCACAGTCAAAGGCTAAACTAATTAGTTTTTAATCTGGGTTTAAAGCTCTACAGGGTTTCATGTTTTTACAGTTTTCCTCCAGTTTATGATCAGTGGAGCTGAAGAACTAAAAGCTGCTGCTCCATGTTTGGTTCTGGTTCTGATCCGGTTGACCTGAGTGACGTTCTTTAGATGATAGAAGGTCGTCTTTGTTCCTGTTTCTCTGAGCCTCTGGAGGTTCAGGTCTGAGTCCATCGCTGCACCCAGATTTAGAGCCTGATTGGTCAATTAGCTGAGCTGTCCAATAAGTTTTACTTCAGTGTTTTCTTTAGACATTCAGTCATTTCACTGCAGACTCTGTTAAGGGTATTGAACTGGGTTTTTTTTCAATCTCATTCTATGTATAATTTTCAAAAATATAAACATTATTTTCTCAAATTTAAACTCCAAGCTTTACTGAGAAACAACTAAGGATGTTTTTTCTTTATTCTGCAGGGCGGTAGTAGAGCAGAAAGAGGAGCTGATCTCTGTCACTAAACGGTACTGTTCACACAACCAGCTGACAGACCACATGTCAGGTCAAAGAATGTCTTATTTTATCCTAAAGCTCATATATTGGTCACATAGAGACTATGAAAGACATTTAAGGTATTTATGGCACAATCTGTGTTGTGAAGGATTTCAATCAGATCTGTTTTTATTCCAGCCTAAATGAAACCCAAGATGAACTCAACAAGGCCCGGTCAGTGTTTCTCTGGAACTGATTCTTTATATGAAATCATCTAAAAATGTCATTAAACTATAAAATGTTATACAGGAATAGATGCAAACCTTTTTAATGTGAGGATCCAACAGTTTCTGAGTTTCAACTCCTGTTCTGTTTCCAGATCATCTCTACAGCAGAAGGACAAAGAACTGACCTCAGTCACTAAACGGTACCGTTCACTCAACAAGCTGACAGACTAATTATGCTTCAAAGCTTTTTGTTTTAAAGATGAATAACAGATTTCTGGTTCTGTTGACACAGAAACTATTAAAGGTAATTTGCTTTAAAGTGTTTTTAATCTGTTGTCTTTTTAAACCAGCCTGACGGAGACACAGGATGAACTCCACCAGGCCAGGTTGGTGTTTAAACAGACCTGTTTCTTTTTTATTTCTCATTGTGTCCTGTCTGTTAGCGTAGCACTCAGAGATGTTTATGTGGGGGCAGAAACCCCCATACCAGAGAAATGGCTTCAACAGATACCTGGACAAACATCAGAGACCTCAGTCCAGAAATGAGCAGCTCTATGAACAGCTATGATACTCAGAGGAACCCTCAAACTCCCAGGGCTCTGCTAGAGGACCTGAGCTCAGTTTTTTTGTTCGTACACCATATCACCAAAAGTATCTGCTCACCGATCCAAATGACTGGAATCAGGTGTTCCATCGCTTCATGGCCACAGGTGTATAAAATCATTAGTGAGAGAATGCATCACACTCAGGAATTCAGTGGATTCCAGCATGGAGCTTTGATAGGAGGCCACAAGTGCAACAAATCCAGACGGGAAATTTCCTCAGTGCTAAATATTCCACAGTCAGCTGTAACATCAGAAAATGGAAACTGTTTGGAAACGGAAGCAACTCAGCCATGAAGAAACTGGCCAGGTTGGTGTTTAAACAGAAACTTCCAATTTTCACCACTGTTCGGCGGGAGGTAACCTTTCCTCTGATCGTGGCTTGCTTGGTCTCGCAATGAATCCTGGGTAAACCAAGGATACCGAGGATACATCGGACCCATCCTTCAAATCGGGCAAAAAGAAGGACGCATTTTAAGGCCGCATAACGAGGACTCTTGGAATCCGACCAGGCCTCGGCGCCGCATTATGACGTAATCGTCCTTCGAATCTGGCCTTCTAAGGACGCGTCCTAGGATTTTGAACGGAGCAACTGAGAAATTTTATGTACAAAATCATTTAGCCCCCTTGAGTCAATACTTTGTAGCGCCACCTTTTACGGTGATTACAGCTGCAGGTCACTTGGGGTTTGTCTCTATCAATTTAGAACATTGAGACACTTAAACTTTATTATTTATGGATCTCTTTTAGAAACGGCTTTCTTCCATAAAGGCCAGATGTGTGCAGTATATGACTGATTGCTGCTGTATGGACAGATTCTCCCACCTCAGCTGTAGATCTCTGCAGTTCATCCAGAGGATCGTGAGCCTCTTGGCTGCATCTCTGATCAGTCTTCTCCTTGTTAGAGGGACGGCCGGGTCTTAGTAGATCTGCAGTGGTCTGATTAGGGCTGCAACTAACGATTATTTCAAAAATCGATGAATCGGCCCATTATTTTTTTTAGATTAATCAATGAATCGGACAAAAAATATTTTTTATATTAACCTCTTTATTCCAAAATAAACATTTTAGACAGAACAAACAAGCACACAGGTACAGGTTGCTCATTAACTGTACTGGTGCTATATGAAAAATAAATGTTTGTGTTAAAACTACGCAAACTTACATGAGAAATGTAGCTGTACATCCACAAAATATAGGCTACTTTGTTTCATAAAGCGCAAAAAAAAAAAACATTTTTGTTTTTAAAAGCCCCTAAGGGGTTCAAACAATAGGCCCCCCCATTTCAACAAATGAGGTTTTTTAGACTAGAAGAGTTCTGCCTTTTAAGACAGGAAAGTATAGCAGTTAAAGTTGCTACTTGAGAAAATACTGAACCATAGAGATAAAAATAGCCTGTGATTCAAATTATAAATTGTATTTGGAATAAAAATGAGAGAACTAGGGGTGCTAAAAAACACATCCTCCAAAGACAGATATTTACATGGGAATGTGGCAGATAATTAATTGACATATTACTGATCTTGCTGGATTTTATTCTGCTTTACTTCCATAAATTGCAGGATCTTCTTTACTTTATCTTTGCCAGAAGATTTAAACTTTAAAAGCCTTGCCCTCATAATTTACAAGTTTATTTATAAAGAAAATATAAACGCTGCTTAAGCTAATTCAAATGAAATTAAAAGTAAAATAAGTAGCCAACCTTATCCCTGTCTGTAACCTACTAACACGGTAAGGAAAGCATCAGATGAGCGACCTGAGAAACTAACGTTACGTTTCCCCACTTTAAAACCAAACAAACATGGCCGCTCACCCTGCTGATCAGCTCTCTTCACTGCCATCGAAGGCTCCAGCGTGTTTTCTTTTCAGGTGCTGCGTCATAACAGTGGTGCTTCCGCGCCATGTTCATTTGTTTTTACAAAAGTTGCATGTTACGACTTTTTTTCACTTTACAAAGCGCAGGCTATTTTAATTACTGTGATCAATTTGCGCCTCAGTTGCAGTCTGGACGGGGTTGGGATGGGGGAGGCGCCCCACGGCAGCAGCTGCCGCTGGAGGAACGATACATGCTTTCACGTAAGAGTCTCCAAAAGCCGACAGTGACACCGTAAAAAGTCGCCAGATTTGTCGCTAGTCGCTTTTTTGAAAAATAGTCGCTGGAGGGGTCTGAAAAGTCGCTAAATATAGCGACAAAGTCGCTGAGTTGGCAACACTGCACCTGCAGCGCTGCCGTATGTTTTTTTTCTTCCCCCGTTTCAGTCAAGTGGATGTGATGACGACGGCGGCGGATGACGCATTAATCGCGCGACACAACTAATCGATGATGAAATTCGTTGCCAACGCTTTTAAAAGTCGATTTTTATCGATTTTATCGATTCGTTGTTGCAGCCCTAGGTCTGATACTCCTTCCATTTCAGTATCATGGTTTGCACAGCGCTCCTTGGGATGTTTAAAGACATTTTGGACAATTCCAAGCTCCCAACTTTAAGGAAACAGTTTGGATCTGGACTCTTCCTCTTCCAGCATGACTGTGAACCAGAACACAAAGCTAGGTCCATAAAGACATGGATGTCTGGTGAGGATGAACCTGACTAGCTTAGAGTCCTGACCTCAACCCCCGACCTTTGGGAAATGCATTTCTAGAAGAATGGTCAAACATTCCCATAAACACTCCTAAACATGTGGACAGCCTTCCTAGAAGAGCTGAAGCTGTTTTAGCTACAAAGGGGGGCCTGACTTCAATTAACTGATCAGACAATGTTTTAATGAGGAGGAGAATAAAAGTCTAAAGTTTGTCTGGAATAATTTTAAACCATTTTTAATGTGAGGATCCAACAGTTTCTGAGTTTCAACTCCTGTTCTGTTTCCAGATCATTTCTACAGCAGAAGGACAAAGAACTGACCTCAGTCACTAAACGGTGCCGTTCACTCAACAAGCTGACAGACTAATTATGTTTCCAAAAAAGTCTTAATGATGAATAACAGATTTCTGGTTCTGTTTTTGCAAGTTTTTTTTTTCTCCAGAATATTCCCTTTAAAGGCTTTTTAATCCGTTTTCTTTCTAATCCAGCCTGACTGAGACCCAGGATAAACTCCATCAGGCCAGGTTGGTGTTTAAACCGATCCGTCTTTTAATGTCAGTCAATCTGATCACATTTGGACTGTTCTGAAAATTAAGGCTTTAGCTTTTCACTTTTTAACCAAATGTAGACGTTGTTTGGACATAAATCATGTCGTCTTTTCAACCAATTTACTTTACTAATGTCTTTCATTCCTTCTTTCATTTGTGAATGAGACTCATTTCAATTTGCCTTAGGATGTATTTTAATGTTCTTTTTTAAACCTGTCTCCTTTGATCTGCTATATGTATCTCTGTGTGAACCCTGGTTCATTTTAAAGTGCTTTACAGATAAAGATGCTATGGTAAAATAACTTTAAGATTTTCTATTCAGCTCTTTCTAGAAAGAAGAAATAAGCTGATGGTTTTATTCCCAGCAGCCAGAATTTAGCCTGATTTAAGATTAAATCTATTCTGATCTGAGTTTTCTATCCAGGTTTTCCTGCTGATGTGGAGAATAAGAGACGATATCAGTGATCTGACAGCAAAGTGTTTAGTTTGCTCAATTTTATAACAAACTGTTTAAAGGTCTGTATTCTAAAATACATTTTCTGTAGTTTGTCCTTAAATAGAAAAATAACTTTAGAAAGATTCCAGCAGTTCTGCTCATTTTCATGAAAAACTTCAAATTTGTCTTTCAGAAAAAAAACATAGATATTTTGGTACAAACAGATGGAGAACCGACAAAGGACATTTTTATTTATTTCTCAACGCTTTATAATGAACCAGGTTTTAAAGGTGATTAATGTCGGTAAAATCAGGAAGGCGTTATGGGAACGCATCATGTAGCTTTTTAAGGCACCACTGAAACAAACACTGACAGGAGAAATAGAAGCGACTCTTTCCTCCACAGTTAAAGTCTAGTTTTAAAGATTAGTTCCATCAGATTCATGATGGGTTCAGAACTCGAACGTATTAAATCTGTAGAGTGGAGACCTTTTAATCCACCCAGAGAACCTGGGTTAAACGTACGCAGATGTTTGAGTCGGATCCAAATGGTTCTAATTCAAAGTATTTTGATTCACAGAAAGGCTGAACCCAAGATTTCATACGGAAATGAATTCTATCAGATGAGGTATGTATGGGAAATGGATCCAACTCTTATTTTTAAATCAAAGAAAATACATAAAACAACATTTCCTTTGTTGTGCTGCAGATGTGATTTAATAAAAAAAGAGGAAGAAGTGAACATCCTTAAAGAAAGGTGAAGTTTAAACAAGTTTCTCATCAGATCAATGCTCTGAGCTCAGCAGCAGCTAGCAGGTCCTGTTGGTTGTATTATAAAAGGAAAATGATCAGAAAGTGTTTTTATTCCTGATGTGTTGATGTTCGAAATGTTAAAGGTTTTATAATTTTATTTTTAATAGATTGAAGTCTCATGAAAAGGATCTTAAGCAGGCAGTGTAAGTATGTTCATTAATGAAGCACAAGAATTGAACTTTAATTATCAGACTGTACAGATACAAGCAGTGCAGTTTATCCAATGTGAACTACTGCTGATTAAAATTTACTTAAAGGTAAAAAACATGGTTTTATAAGATAAAGGTCCCATTTTTCTGTCTCTTCCTTTATTCCAACCCTCCAGTTCAGTGATAACAGAGAAGGACATAGAGCTGACCTCACTCAGACAAAGGTATCCTTCACATTCCACCATAAAACCCAGAAGATTTTAGTTTCTTACTGCATAATCTGCTTTTAACAGAGCGGATGCTGCCAATGTTTTCCACGCCAATGAAATTCATCATGTAAGGTGAGTATTTTTCAGTCTGATTTTCATGGAGCATCAGTCTGAAGATCATTTTAATGGTTACAGGTTGTGGAAGATAAAGACTCTGGTTTATAATCAATGAGAATAAGAAAATGAAACAAACTGGCTCTATCTGATATTAAAGCTTTATAATGAAACCAAATGGATTCACCTAAAAGTGAGAAACAGTTATTTCTCACTTTCAATCTCAATACTTAGAGATTTATGATTAGTTTTCATTTTCCTCTTCAGATCTACTCTCAGAGAGAAAGACGACCTGGAATCAGCCAATCAGAGGTATGAAAGAAATCACTTCATTAGAATGGTGTTAATAGGGATAAAACCATTGATCATGAATAAAATGACTATAAATGAATCTCTAATCTGAGAAAATACTTTCCTGGTTAGATTAATATGGAATGTTAATATAGAATGTTGTTATTTAACAGGCTAACTGCATCAAAAGCAGCTCTGGAAGAAGATCTGAATAAACTGAAGTAATTAGTGAATCCTCTGTTTGAAGAAGACATCAGTTTGATTCTGTCAGGTTTCTGTTTCTGTCATGTTTTTCCTAACCCTAACCCTAGTTTTTATGGTTTAATTCTTTGTTTATTGTGTTCTTTGTTGTTTTTTCTCAGTTACTGTCCTAGTCTTGGTTCTTTTATATTTTCTTTTTAGTGTTCAGTTTTACTTTACTCCTTGTTTTCTAGTTTTAGTGGTTTTATGTTTATCTTGCTGTGTTCTCTGCTTTATTCTTAGTTACTGTTTCAGTCTTGGTTCTGTTATGTTTTTCTTTTCAGTTTTACTTTGCTCCATGTTTTATATTGTTAGTGGTTTGATTCTTATTTTGTTGTGTTTTCTGGTTATCTTCAGCTTTCTAGGTATTTTATTTGTTCCTCTCTGCTGCCCTCTTGTGTTCTCCTTTTTCCCTAGCTCTTTTCCTCTCCTGCTCTGTGCTCACCTGATCCCAATCTGCTCATTAGTCTTCTCTTTGTCTCAGTCTCCTTTAAATGCTCTCCCTCTTCAGTTCTTGTTTGCTGGGTCCTTGTCTAACTTTGTCTCTCTTGCTCCAACTTTGTCTCTCTGAGCCTTCCTCCTTGAGTTTTGATTCCCCTGATGTCTCCATAGTTTTCTGGTTTGTTTTCTGCTTATTTTTTCATGTTTTTAATTTTGAATTTTTGGACTCTTGGTTTTTTGTTTGTTTTAGACTTTTAGACTGTTTTCTCAACTCCTCATTAAATCAACTATAAATTCACCTCTTCCTGCCTGCCTCTGCTTTTGGGTCCTCAATCCACAAACAAATCCTGACAGATTCGGATATTGAGTCAAGATCAATGACCTCATGATTAATCTGGATTATGCTGACCTTGATATTTTATTCTGTGCTTAATATCTTCTCTTAAGATCTGCTCTCAGGGAAAAAGACAAGGAAGTGAAATCCCTTCATCAGAGGTATTGCTTACACCACAGCAGCACATTATAGCTAACATTATAATTCCGGGTGTCCAGATTAAATACTTTATGGTAACAATCCTCAGTGGAAAATCATGAATTATCTGTAAGGCTATCAACCATAATTTAGGATTATTTGATCCTATATTTTTTTTCAAACTGATGGAGCTAAAACAAAGTTTAAGACGCAACTAAACTGCAATAAGCTACCGAGGCACCGTCATTTGTTCAGGAAGCTTTTGGATGCCATCAGAGTGAACTACTGGAATAGAAATTCTTTCAGTCAATCTACGTCATGAGCTCCAGTTAAATATCACTATTCTGAGTCTCTTTTTATTTATGAGTTCTGGAATTTTACTCCTAAATCTGTAGGATAGTTTTTATTCTGGTATTTTTAAGAAACAGAGAAATCACATGAAAATGAGCTTCATTATATCAGTTAAGTTTATGTGTTTGTTTACATACATGTCATAAACTCAGCTGACAGGAACACAGAGAAAACAGTGCTGGGAACATTACTTTGAAAAACCAATAAACTAGTTATTTCCCCAACAAAGTATTGTT
Source organism: Cyprinodon tularosa (assembly GCF_016077235.1). Taxonomy (NCBI): domain Eukaryota; kingdom Metazoa; phylum Chordata; class Actinopteri; order Cyprinodontiformes; family Cyprinodontidae; genus Cyprinodon; species Cyprinodon tularosa. The sequence goes on along the minus strand of NW_024038037.1, from coordinate 1,315,616 downwards.
TGCATTAGAAATGCTTCTAACCGACAGCAAAGTTTTTATTGATAATGAGTAAAGCACAGGAAGGTTTAGCCTTTGACTCCAGAGCGTTTTCTTCAGTAATGCAGAATCAGTGGCTCTGCTTTCAGTCTGTTTAAGGCTGAACATCTGCAAACGCTGAGGCTCCTCAGCCAGTCGGCCTCACCTGCAGCTATCTCACCCTGCAGGAATCATTCTCCCTGCTGCACACAGTAGGAGTTTCTTTGACTGAAGGAGTTGAAGTAACACCTTGTGTCAGATTGCAAGAAATGTAACATCATTACTAACATGTTAAAAAATAATTTATTCAATGACTCTTTTAATGAAAAACTAACACAGTTACTTAGGCCCTTATTATGTAACTTTCTTTTTTCCAGTCTTTTATTGTAATTCCACTGTCAGAAGTACAGAGCAACAAAATTAACTCTGCATTTAACCCATCCCCTTGGGGAGCAGTGGGCTGCCATTGTGGGGCGCCTGGGGAGCAGTGTGGAGATAAGGGTCTTGCTCAGGGACCCAGAGTGGCAGTCCGTGGGGTGGGGCTTTAACTCAGAACCACTAGGCTGCCACTAAAGACAATATAACGCCACTACTCCCAACACTGCTAGAGAGTCAGCCAGTCAGGTATAACATAAAGCATTGATGGCTTTCGCAGAAGAAGAGAGTCACACAAAGTCATCAGGCTTCATAGTGAGAATCGACCTGTTGATGTTAGAACAGAGCCTTTCTAAGAACATGAGTGACTTGAATTTAAAGCTAAGAGGAGCAAGGAAATCTGAATGGATAAAGGAGTAGGTGTCCTCTGCTAGGCTAATTAATAGACCACTGCAGCCGTTTTACTGAACTTAATCTCAATGTTCCGTTTATTATTAAAATTGGTTAGAAAATGTCCTATAATGAAACCTTAAAAAACTGCACTAAGGGAATTAACTTTACAGCAATATGTTATACGGATCACATCAGGTTATGCTAAAGCTGCAATCTGAAGGTAACTTTTTATCTGTTTTATTTCAATCAGACTGGATGAGATAAAGACTTCGTATGAAAATGAGCTCCAGCAGATGAGGTAATTTTCTCTGTTTACTTGAGACAATAACTGAAACATCTGGTCCCAGACTGGAGAAACTTCCATGATGTTTACATCAGGATGATAAAACGTTTCACTAAGTTGCAGAACCTTTGCATTTATCACACTCCCTCTGAAAATAGAGTTTAGTTTATTCTGCTTCATTTTCCCCCCAGATTTGATCTCAGAAACAAAGAAGAAGAACTGAAGTCAGTCAATCAAAGGTGTTGATCCCACAGCCTGAAAGAACAGATTACAGTTTAAATTTGGTTGTTAATCTGGGATTATAATCTAAATCTGTTATAATTATATATATATATATAAAATTCTGGTATCTTTACAACAGGCTGAATGAAACAGAGAAATCACATAAAAATGAGCTCCATCAAAAGAGGTCAGTATTTTACAGCTGATTATTTTATCACTCAGTCAGAATAATTACTGAAATGTTGCTTTGATTGGTGCCTGACTGCTGCAAACACACAGCAAATGATCAAATGAACACAAAAAAACAAGCAAGCTGTATAAATATAAATGACAAAATAAACTAAACACATAAAAATAGATTGAACAGAAAAAAGTTTCAAGAGAAAATGTTACGAAAATCCCAAGAGAAAGTGAAGAAGAGCTGCAAAGTTCATCCACAGTGAGGAACAGAGAGCTGAGTCTGATGGAGCCAGATCCTCAGTGAGACGTTAACAGGATGCTAAGAATATAGTTGGTGGGAACAAAACAGCTTCATTTTTCTTTATGTTTTTAAACCCTTGGTCATTATGTTTTACAGCAACATCATAGATAAATATGCTGACTCTCCCTTTTGGTCTGTTGCTCTTCAGTTTGCAGCCTTTTTCAGTTTGCTGCTAATTTTTGTAGTTTTTCTTTTGCTTCTATTTTCTGTTTTTGCAGCATTTAGTTTTTATTTGTTGTTGCTTTAGTTTATTTTGTGTTTTAATATTTGCATCATTAAGGCGTTTGTAGTGCATTTCACCATTTGGATCTCATTAGCATCTGTTAGCTAATGTGGCTTGGCTAACCTTCATCCAATTTGCACAAATCAGTAAGAAATCTTGAACCAAAGTAGAAGTTGGTCAGCGTCACCATGATGAGCTTGGAGGACCTCAATGATCCAGGGTTCATTTCTTTTCTTCTTTCCGCTGCAGATCTGCCTTTAAACAAAAGGAAGAACATCTAGAATCAGTTAATAAAAGGTATTGTTCACACAGCAAGCTAACAGAACGTGTCTCAGCTCTTGATGTTATGAATCAACAACAAACAGTTTTCCTAGTTAGTTGTTATATAAAAGGTTCAATCCATTGAAGGTCCTCTGATGTTCCTGCAGAATCTGTTGTAAAGGAAATAATCTGTTCTATCTTTAACTCAGACTGACTGAAGCAAAGACTTCTCTAGAAAATGAGCTCCATCAAATCAGGTCAGTATTTTTTACAGTCAGTTTTCCAATGATCCAGTCACTAAATAATTACTGACATGTGGAGGATCTTTGTTTGGTAGACAAAAGGTTCAAAGTCTCAGAAAAATAGACCACAAGCAGCAAAGAGCTTCAAACATCCATCCATCTTTTTCCACTGATCCATCAGGGTCACTGTGGGGCTGCTGCCTTTCTCCTGTAGTCTGTGGGTCAAAGATGGGGTCAAACTTGGACTGGTCACCAGTCTATTGGAGGGCAGAGATATACAACATTCACACCTAAGGGCAATTTAGAGACAACAATTAACCTAACAGTCGTTATTAGACTGTGGGGGGAAGCCAGAGTACCCAGAGAGAACCCATTGATGCACAGGGAGAACATGCTAACTCCATGCTGAAAGACCCTGAGCCGGGAATCAAACTCAGGACTTTTTCTCTGCATGGCTACAAAGTGCTCTGCTGTGCAGCTTACTGCAAACACATGAATGATGAAAACTCCAGAACACATAAAGAAGAAAAATAAATGCAACCGAAAAATGCTGCAAAGAGAAAAAAATTAGAGCAGCAGAAAATAGCTGTGGTGAAAAATACTTGGTAGCCTTTAAAATCCCATAACTGATGCAACTCTGCCTGTGAAACCAATCACTGACACACAGCTCAACAACTCATCTAGCAAACAAACAAAGAATAAACCCTCCTGCAGCCCTTCCTGGATCTCTCTGTGCTCCAGGCCACAAGCTTAAAACACAGAAAATCTTCTATCTTCTGACAACGAAAGGTTTGGGATCAAGCTTGGAAAGTTCAGTTTAGGCAACTGGAGGTGAAGTTTTCTAGATGACGTTTCTTCTCTCATCCAAGCTTACTAGAAAACGTCACCTCTAGTTGCCTAACCTGAACTTTCCAAGCTTGACCAGGACCTGGATGACTGAGAATCTTCACAGATATGTTTGGGATCGATCTTTATTCTAAAGGCTCTTCTCCTCAACTGCAAGAGAAAGAGGCAGGAACATCTGCCAACTTCATTGAAAACTTTTATATTTCAATGACAAAAGATCTTTTAAAGAAATATGGTTTCTGTCTTAATAAGTCTACACTGTAACAACCCAGTATTCAAGGCAAGACAGACAGTGGGATAATTCATAAGCATTCAAAAACAGATCTGTTGTTGCAGGCGCTAGGGCTTCTATCACCCTGAGAGGAAACACAGGTTAGCGAACGCGATAATCTGACAGAGGGTGATAATCCCTGTGAGTCACTAACCTTCTTCTCTGGACAGAGAAGCAGGCAGGATCCAGCCGTAGGGCTGCCAACAAGATGCGCCGGGCGCTGCCCAGAGTGTCCCAGGTGCTGCACCCCTGGACAACATGCAGGAGTCAGAAGCCAGGTCAGGCAAACAGATCAGATGGTAACAGGCAGGCTGAGTGGTTGAGAGGTCGAACCGGTCGGGATCTGGTAATCAGAAACAATAAGGCAGGCTAAAAACACTCTCACCACTGGCTGGAGAGAACAAGATGATCTGTCCTGATAACTGGATGCAGGCGCCTTAAATAGAGGCAGGAGCAGGTGGATCAGATGAGCAGAAATGAGAAACCAGGCAGAGTTGGACAGGTGAATAAAATTAATAATTAAGCCAGTCATCAGTGCCAAGATCATGACATAAACACCAGCAGCATTTCTGTAATCAAAGCAAACTGCACATTTACCACATTCCCTTTGAAAACAGTTTGATTAATTTATCTTAATTTTCCCCTCTATAGATCTGATCTCAGAAACAAAGAAGAAGAATTGAAATCAGTCAATCAAAGGTATTGATCCCATAATCTAAAAGAGCAGATTACAGTTTAAATATTGTTATTCTGAGTGTTTCTGTTCAGTTATCAATTCTGGGATTTTATTCCTAAATCTGTTATAAATAGTTTAATTCTGGTATTTTTACCACAGACTGAGAGAAACAGAGAAATCACATGAAAATGAGCTTCATGGCATCACGTAAGTTTATCTCTTTGTTTTTTTTCTACATGTTTTCTATTCAAGATGTAGCTGATGGGTACATTGTTGAACCTTGAGGGTAAAATCTAACCTAGAAATAATCTAGTGGGACGAGAAGTAATGTATACTAAGTTTAAACATTTATTAATGAGGAAGATGTGAATAGATGGAGCTCAGGTTGTGCAAAGGGATCAATCTGAAGGCTACTGGAGACTGGAAGGTGGATTAATGTTTGGTTTGAACATAACTGGTTATTTTAATTCAATTCCTTTCTATCTTTACAGATCTGATCTCAAACAAAAAGAAAAAGAAATGAAATCATCTGCTAAAAGGTATTTCTGATAGAACTCATTACTGTTCTATATGATGTATTTCTAAGGTAACAAGTTCACACAATGGTGCAGGAGGCTGACTGAGGTTCATAATATAAGAGATGTTGTTATTTTTACTGCAGGACACATGTTCTGATCACATTTCACAGATCAGGCTTTAAACAGACTGATTGAAACAAATACTGAATGTTTGGTTGAACTTTAAGTGACCAATCAGAAACACATCAGTTCTTCTACTTTGCTCTGAAAGTCATTCAGAAACTGGTTAAAATCTGAGTCTAATATTGTTTCAGTAAAGATTGACTAACATATTAGACGTCATATTTGTTTTATTTCTGTTTTCAGAGTTTGGTGGCTTTATTAACGTGAAGGAAGAAGTTAAATATTTTACATATTTATTGATTTTACTCTAGAATCTAACAATAAAATCTATGTATTACATTTGAACCCAGACTGGCTGAAACAAGAACTTCTTATGAAAATGAGCTGCAGAAGATGAGGTTTGTGTTCTTTGGTTTTTAAACTCAATCAGACTCAATCAAACATTTACTTCTCAAACTGCACATTTACCACATTCCCTTTGAAAACAGACTGTTTTAGTTGTTTAGAAATAAACAAAATGTTGAAATAAGTTCATATGCATTATTTCTGTTAAGGCTGTTAAGGCTGTTATGGCGCTGCTGGTCCAAAACAGGGTGACTATTGCTTAAACTATTGCTTAGACTATTGCTTAGACTATTGCTTAGACTATTGCGAACTCTCTAAGACGAAAATAAATTGAGAAGCTGTTTCGAACTATATTTGTTTGTTTGTTTTGTTGTTTCTTACGTAAAATATGGAAAGAAACCACATTAAAATAAAAAAAAGGCCAAATATAAAGTCTTAGTTATGAGATAGAAAGTTTGAAAGTTGAATATCTCATATAATTATGACTTTGAAACTCATAATTTTGACTTTCTATTTGGCATTTTTTATTTTCATGTGGCAGAAACGGGCTTCCATATTCCCTTAAATTATCCACTTGGACACAACAGTGTTTCTGTTTATCTGTCAGTTCTGGGATTTTACTCCTAAATCTGTCATGAATGATTTTATTCTGGTATTTTTACCACAGACTGAGAGAAACAGAGAAATCTCATGAAAATGAGCTTCATCACATGAGGTCAGTATTTCACTGTTTATTTTCTTCTGTCTCATTTCTGTTCTTCCATGATGTAGATTTTGCTGCATTTTTGTTACAACTGTTTATTTTTTCTGTATTTTTGTGTCTCTGTATTTTCATCATTAAATTTTTTGCAGTTATTTAGCAGTTTGAGACACATTAGCAGCTGTTAGCTGACATAGCTAACAGTCCTTTAATGATCCAGGCCTGGTTTCACAGGATCATCTTAGTGTTGGACTTTTTCCAGAGAGATCTTGTCTGTTTTGTGCTCATAGAGTCACTCTGACATGATTTAGATGATCTGGGTTGAGGTCATCATGCAATCAACCAAAGCACTCTGTAACTTTAGAGTCACATTAATAATTCATCATATTTATTACTTCTCTAAAGTCAAAGTTTACATTTTATACATTTTCTTCTTCACTCTGCAGATCTGAGCTGAAACAACAGAAGGATGAACTGGAATCAGTTAATAAAAGGTATTTTTCACACAACAAGCTAACAGAACATGTTTGAGCTCCAAATGTTATAAAGCTCAGTGTAAAAGTTCACCAAACAGTTTGCTTAGTTCATCTGACTTTGATTTTATCTAAATGTTAATAAAATTCCATAGATTATTTAATTTATTCTTGGTTAATTTCTGTAAATGAACCTAAAGACTAAAAGAGTCTCTATGTTTCTATGTTAACGGTAAGTTTTTAGGATAAAATAACAGATTATTAGTAAGATTCAAACATCAAAGAGACTTAATGATCAAAGGCGAGTTAGATTTCACTGAATGCTTTGATCAGCTTTTTATTGGGATTATTAATCTATTCTAATATTTAATCCCTGTTTGTCTTTCTACCAGTTTTACAGACATGAAGAAGAAGCTGATAGAGACGCAGTACGTATTATTCTGTTTACCTTTTAAGGATTAAAATACTGAAACAATATTAAAACAGTTTAACAGAACAAAGCTGCAGCCTGAGAGTCACTAATCATGTCCTGTAGGGGGCGCTCTACTGGAAAATGACTTAGTGCTGCTTTAAGATTAGTGAATATTTTAGCCCAAATAATATGAAGCATTTTCCCTCAACAGAACCGCTCTGAGCAGAAAGCAACAAGAACTGACTTCCTTCAAAGACAGGTGCTGAAGAATAGAAACATTTATCATTGAATTAAAATTCATTAAATCCTTTTTTAGTTGGTGAAAACCTGAAGGTGACTGGTCTGATTCTGATCACAGAATGGCCCAACAGCTGGTTGTTCCCAGAGACACAGAAACTGAGAACCTACTGAAGCAGAAACTGGAAGAAGCAAAGTAAGATTTCCTGATTTATGGAACCGATGGAGAAATTCTGATGGATTTCCATATTTTTACATCATTTCACTCATTTGCTTCCTTTAAGGACTTATTTTCACTGGGATGTAGGAAAAAAACACTGAACATAAATGTTACAGATTAGACCAGAATAAAATGTAGGTCTCAGTAACTGCTGGTTGTTTGGGTTTAAAGTCATCTTTTTAATTAACCAGCATGTTTCCTGTAACCAGAAATATTCCCAACCTCTTAAAGTGGTCCATCCAGGGTCTCAACAATAATCTGATAGAGATCCAATTTAATCTGAGGATTACATGTCTGCTGAAACTGCTGCAGCTTGTTAGATGTGGTTTGATGAAGAGACGCTGTGATGATGTTTGATGCTCAGAGAGCTTTTGTTGGGAAGGTCTGAGCAGGAAATCAGGGATGCAGTCGTCATTAAAATGTTTCAGATGTTTGAAATAATCTCTCAGAGGCTGAGATTATGGATTTGAAATAACATCTGAGACTTTGACACACAGATCTGCTCTGAGGTGGAAAGATGAAGAACTGAAGTCAGTCAGTCAAAGGTACTGATCACACTAAATGGTTTATTTCTATTGATTTAATGAAGCTAGGAATGAATTTGATAGGATTTGGATTTAAAGGAATGTTTTAGTTTGGTTTATTGGGAAGTGATACAGAACTATAATTGGAAAATGATTCTGTGAATAAATCTGATCAAATGATTTCCAGGCTGATCACAACAAAGACGTCTCTGGAAGAAGAACTTCATCAAGTCAGGTCAGTGAGCTTCTCCTGATTGTTCTGATCAGAGTGTGACGGCTGAGAAATAATCTGAGTTTAAAGTCAGATTACCTTCTAATCTCAACAGATCTGCTTTAAGACAAAAAGAGGAAGAACTGAAATCCGTCACTCAGAGGTATTTGTTTGAAATAAGTTATAGTTTCTCTGCGTCACTGAGGCTCCATGCTGATGGTTAGATTGACAAACATGCAGCGGTGGACGAAGTACTCGGTAGTAGTACTTTAGTAAAAGTATTAATACTCAGAAAAAAATCTGACTCAACTAAAAGATGAAAAGTAAAAAAGTTACTCGGTCAAACATCAAGTTAAAGTTTTTAAGTATTGACTTTGAGGATATTTAAAAGTTCAAAAATGAATGGGGTAGAACTTGAATCCACAGGGAGAATCTGCCATCTCCATGCAGAAAAACCCTGGAAATGAACCCAGGACCTTTTAGCTGCAGGGCAGCGGTGCTACAAACTGCTCCACTCTGCTGCCCGTTGCAAACACAATAATGATCACAATGCAAAACACATAAACGCAAAAAACAAGAACAGAAAAAAGCTGCCAAAAAAAAAAACAGAGAAGTAGAAAATAGCACTGATGGAAAAATACTTGGTAGCCTCTAAAAAAGCAATAAAGGACAAAGTTACTCTGATAGGTTGGTGCTGATAACGGGGACAGTCTGTACTCTGATTGGTTGAGATGCTTCATGCATTATTTAGATTTTCCTGGACTCCCTGCTAATAATCCAGGACAGATAGTGTCCTAGAAGAGACACATTTTCCCACAGACTGACTTGTGAGGCAGCGTGCAGCCCTTCTAGCTGTGTGCTCAGGTTTAAAATCTAATGGATTTATAGTTCAGGTCTCTTTTATATTTTGTCCCCAAAAACAATTAATGATCTGTACCAGTAATGTGGTTCTGATATCCCAGAAAGTATCCTGAGGTCGGCCACTGACAGAAGAGCGGCCGACCTCTGACAGCCTCATCATGCTTTAGATGGACGACATCAGAAGCATTGAAGGAGATTTTCATCCCAACATTTTGTACCTTTTTACTGTGGAGATAAATTTGATACTTCTGATGATTAATAAATGATTGAAAGTAAGGCTGCAACTAACGATTATTTTACAAATCTGTTGATTATTTTTTTACTGATTCGATTAATAATGGGATAGCCAAAGGTTCCTTGAAAAAGACTTTTTAAATGAAATTAAACCAGGTGAAACAAAAAATGTCCATTTAAGGAGTTCTGGATAGAGCATATTGACAGATGAAAAAGTTATTTTACATTAAACACTAAACATTTAGTTTTTTATAATGTTGGTTAGTTAATGATTATTTCAATAAACAATTTATAACGATTAATTGTTTCATCCCACGTTGAAACAAGCATGTGATGCAGCATCTGCCAACATCAATGACAACTTTTATATTTTGAGGAAAGAGATCCTTTAAATAAAGATGGTTTCTGTCTTAATAAATAACAGCAAACAGTTCTGCTTTTCACCAGCATTATTATTCTTAACAGACGTATCAAGTAACAAAGTACAAATACCTTGTTACCTTACTAAAGTAGATTTATTTCTATCTATACTTTACTAGAGTAATTAACTTTTAGGAAACTTTTTACTTCTACTCCTTACATTTTCAAAATAGACTTTTATCATCCAGAATTGTAGAAAAATGTTCCTTTAATAGTTTAGTGCAGTAAAGCTTCCGTCCTTAACATTCTTTCCTGCATTACTTTTATACTTTAATTAGTTTAAAGACAATTATATACAATTCATCCTCTAACCTCTACAAAAGTGTTTTTAAACAGTAGGATTTATACTTCTACTTGAGTAATAAACATTAATACTTTTAATACATCTTATTCTTAATCTGAACACATCCAGAAGGAAACCAAATATTAATCCTGATTCACTAAAGATGAGGATATGAAAGAGAGAGCTTTTGGTGGGAAGGTCTGAGCAGGAAATCAGGGATGCAGTCGTCATTAAAATGTTTCCGATGTTTGAAATAATCTCTCAGAGGCTGAGATTATTGATCTGAAATAACATCTGAGACTTTGACACACAGATCTGCTCTGAGGTGGAAAGATGAAGAACTGAAGTCAGTCAGTCAAAGGTACTGATCACACTAAATGGTTTATTTCTATTGATTTAATGAAGCTAGGAATGAATTTGATAGGATTTGGATTTAAAGGAATGTTTTAGTTTGGTTTATTGGGAAGTGATACAGAACTATAATTGGAAAATGATTCTGTGAATAAATCTGATCAAATGATTTCCAGGCTGATCACAACAAAGACGTCTCTGGAAGAAGAACTTCATCAAGTCAGGTCAGTGAGCTTCTCCTGATTGTTCTGATCAGAGTCTGAGGGCTGAGAAATAATCTGAGTTTAAAGTCAGATTACCTTCTAATCTCAACAGATCTGCTTTAAGACAAAAAGAGGAAGAACTGAAATCCGTCACTCAGAGGTATTTGTTTGAAATAAGTTATAGTTTCTCTGCGTCACTGAGGCTCCATGCTGATGGTTAGATTGACAAACATGCAGCGGTGGACGAAGTACTCGGTAGTAGTACTTTAGTAAAAGTATTAATACTCAGAAAAAAATCTGACTCAACTAAAAGATGAAAAGTAAAAAAGTTACTCGGTCAAACATCAAGTTAAAGTATTGAAGTATTGACTTTGAGGATATTTAAAAGTTCAAAAATTAAAATTACATTTTCTAATATTAGAACATTTCTGTAAAAAAAACTGAAAAGTAAAAAAGTTACTCAGTCAAACATCAAGTTAAAGTATTGTTGTACTCTCTTTTGAAAATATTTAAGTATTCAAGAATAAAAGTTACATTTTCTAATTTCCGAACATTTCTGTATAATTTTTAGGGTAATTTTAAAGAACCTGTAACTTTTAGAAACCACCTGATGAATTGATGCGTAGAACCACCTGATATAGATCCTAGAACACCTGGAAAGAACTTCAACATAAAAATGCCATAAAAAAATGTAAAAGTTATTTTGATTATTATTTCTTATTTGAAAACAAACCAAATAAAAAACAGTAGAGTATTGATTCTCCTCTTTCTTTCACTAGAGAATAAAGGTTTAAGGTTGAATCTATTAGAAACTTTAACTCTGCTTTGAGACTCATCCTACTGAACAACTTGGCCTCATGGCAACAACTAACGCCTTAATAAAATGATAAACTACTAATAAAATCTGCTCTGAGTTTCTCATATTTATGGAACGTCATTAAATCTGTAAATCAGTGGCGTCCAGATTCGGTTCTAAAGGCTGCTATCCGCCATGATGGAATTACATGTCAATAAAGAAAAACAGCAACAGAGGATTAAAAAGCTGAGCTGAGTAACTAGCAGCTTCCTCCAAATGTAGTGGAGTTAAAGTTATAAATATGCCCTCAAAAAATTACTCAAGTAAAGATACTTAAAAAGTACTTAAGTAAATGTACTTAGTTACTTTTCACCACAGCAGAAACATCAGCAGCAGGTTATGATTTAATCCTCAATCTTATTTTAATGCTTTGATCTGTTTTACCTCAGATTTATTAAAACAAAGACTTCTGATGAATATTTATTTATTTACTGAATTTTCATTAAAGGAATAGTACACCCAAAACATGATTAGCCTTCATTTTCTACTCACCCCCATGCTGAACAACACTCTGGAGTACTTTTTTGATATCTCAAATGCATCTGGAGATCTGGGAGGCTTCTTGCTGTCTGCTGACATTCAAATAATGGAGGTCTATGGCGCCCGAGACAGAGAGGTCCATAAAAGTCCACAAAAACGTGTCAATATTCCTCCATAATGCTCGTCCAATGTAATCCAAGTGTCCTGAGTGGGTAGCGTCCAGAATTTACTCGAAACTAAGTCATTTAGAACGTTTTAGAGCCTAAACAGTAGTGTATAGGATTTCCTAATAGCGCCCCCATGCGCGCTCACGATTCTACGGAAACCGCGGCAGACCAAACCGGAAGAAAGTGCGCATTCAGCGTCTGCTCTGACGATAATGCAAGCGTAGAAGAAGAAGTTCCGCTTTTTGGACATTGACAGCCGCATCAGAGGGGCGTCCTGACAGGAGCGGCTGGAGGAGAAAAACCGGTGGAAGGCCGGAAAGATTGCATGTGGATGGTCGTTTGGTGCATGGCGCGTGTTTTGAAGCTGCTTATGGAGAAATGTCTTGGGCCGTGAGTAGTGAGGAAACAGGAAGCGATTCTTGTGGGATGGAAGAGGGAAATAGTGACAATGAAGGTTGGAAGATAGCAACATCAAAAAATGAGAAAAAGCGGAAAAAACAGAGATCAGTTCAAGGGGAATCTAGTTCAGAACAATCCAGTGATGATCATTCCATACATTCCACAGCACAACAAAATGAATTCAAAGTCATATTCAAAGTCGTTAATCAGGCAGACTCTTTTACAAATTGGAATCCGGTTCACTTAACAAAAACCATCAATAAACTTGTCGGAGAAGTCAGAGGTGCCAGAATTCTGTACAGTGGAGACCTGCTAATTATCTGCAGAGACAGCGCCCAGCAAGGCAAAGCAATACGGATCAACAAAATTGACGGGATAAGAGTTCAGTGCAGCTTAATGGAGAACAAAAAGTTCAGCAGGGGAGTCATTGGAGGAGTTCCTCTAAAAATTTCTGAAAAAGAGATTCTGGAAAACATAAGAGGTGCAAAAGTAAAAGAAGTAAAACGGTTAAAAACAACAAGAAACGGAGAAAGATCTGACAGTTTATCTGTGCTAATTAAATTCGAAGAAGAGCAATTACCAAGCAAAGTATTCATCGGTTACATAAGCTATAATGTCAAAATCTACAATCCTCCACCATTGAGATGTTTCAAATGCCAAAAATTCGGTCACATTGCAGCAGTTTGTAAAGGGAAACAGAGGTGTGGAAGGTGTGCAGGAGAACATGAGTACGGAAAATGTGGAAAAGAAGCTAAAATAAAATGCTGTAATTGTGGTGGAGAACATACTGCTGCCTATCGCGGCTGTGAAGCAAGCAAAAGGTCTGAGGAAATTAAAAAAATGAAATTTGAGCTCGGAATAACCTACGCTGAAGCTGCAAAAAGGATCCCATCTCAGTCAGAAAAACCCAAACCTACAGTTCAACACACAGCAAATTCCAAACCTCTAGAGAAATCTCTAAAAATTGATGAAGACTCACTTATTGTTAAAAAGACAAATTTTGTTCTTTTCATGGTAGAAGTTATTAATTGTACTGCACAGACAACAAAAAAAACGGAAAAAATCAAAATAATAGTGAAGGCTGCAGAAAAATATCTGGACATTAAAGATTTGAACTGGGAGATGGTTGGAAGTATGATGGGAGGACCGATGGGACCATCAGAAACTGGCAGAGTTAAGATGACCTAGAGTAAATTAAAATTATATGGGCAAATGTGATTTAGTATTATGTTGGTTTAAGTTACACAGGTTTTTTTTTTTTTTTTTTTTTTTTTTTTTTTTTTTTTTTTTTTTTTTTTTTTTTTTTTTTTTTGGGGGGGTGAATCGTTTCCTGTTTTCTTGCTTTACTCCATATCAGTTGGTGGCGGTAATGCACAATTCACAAGTCTGCCAACCGCCATAAAATCCCATAAGAAGAAGAAGAAGAAGTTCCGGTCACACCCCTTTGGCATGTGGATGGTCGTTTGGTGCATGGCGCGTGTTTTGAAGCTGCTTATGGAGAAATGTCTTGGGCCGTGAGTAGTGAGGAAACAGGAAGCGATTCTTGTGGGATGGAAGAGGGAAATAGTGACAATGAAGGTTGGAAGATAGCAACATCAAAAAATGAGAAAAAGCGGAAAAAACAGAGATCAGTTCAAGGGGAATCTAGTTCAGAACAATCCAGTGATGATCATTCCATACATTCCACAGCACAACAAAATGAATTCAAAGTCATATTCAAAGTCGTTAATCAGGCAGACTCTTTTACAAATTGGAATCCGGTTCACTTAACAAAAACCATCAATAAACTTGTCGGAGAAGTCAGAGGTGCCAGAATTCTGTACAGTGGAGACCTGCTAATTAACTGCAGAGACAGCGCCCAGCAAGGCAAAGCAATACGGATCAACAAAATTGACGGGATAAGAGTTCAGTGCAGCCTAATGGAGAACAAAAAGATCAGCAGGGGAGTCATTGGAGGAGTTCCTCTAAAAATTTCTGAAAAAGAGATTCTGGAAAACATAAGCGGTGCAAAAGTAAAAGAAGTAAAACGGTTAAAAACAACAAGAAACGGAGAAAGATCTGACAGTTTATCAGTGCTAATTAAATTTGAGGAAGAGCAATTACCAAGCAAAGTATTCATCGGTTACATAAGCTATAATGTCAAAATCTACAATCCTCCACCATTGAGATGTTTCAAATGCCAAAAATTCGGTCACATTGCAGCAGTTTGTAAAGGGAAACAGAGGTGTGGAAGGTGTGCAGGAGAACATGAGTACGGAAAATGTGGAAAAGAAGCTAAAATAAAATGCTGTAATTGTGGTGGAGAACATACTGCTGCCTATCGCGGCTGTGAAGCAAGCAAAAGGTCTGAGGAAATTAAAAAAATGAAATTTGAGCTCGGAATAACCTACGCTGAAGCTGCAAAAAGGATCCCATCTCAGTCAGAAAAACCCAAACCTACAGTTCAACACACGGCAAATTCCAAACCTCTAGAGAATCAAAAAATTGATGAAGACTCACTTATTGTTAAAAAGACAAATTTTGTTCTTTTCATGGTAGAAGTAATTAATTGTACTGCACAGACAACAAAAAAAACGGAAAAAATCAAAATAATAGTGAAGGCTGCAGAAAAATATCTGGACATTAAAGATTTGAACTGGGAGATGGTTGGAAGTATGATGGGAGGACCGATGGGACCATCAGAAACTGGCAGAGTTAAGATGACCTAGAGTAAATTAAAAATTATATGGGCAAATGTGATTTAGTATTATGTTGGTTTAAGTTACACAGGTTTTTTTTTTTTTTTTTTTTTTTTTTTTTTTTTTTTTTTTTTTTTTTTGGGGGGGGGGGGGGGGGTGAATCGTTTTCTGTTTTCTTGCTTTACTCCATATCAGTTGGTGGCGGTAATGCACAATTCACAAGTCTGCCAACCGCCATAAAACCCCATAAGAAGAAGAAGAAGAAGAAGTTCCGCTTTTCACCTGTTTATTTTCTGCCCTGAGCCAGGTGAGCACGAGGTCAGTCTCTCTCAGAGTTTGAAAAAGTTGTTGATTAGTGATTTTAGTCGTGAAATTAAGAAGATGGTTCGAGTGTGTTCCTATCCTGGATGCTTCAATCAGATGAAGCGGCAGTGTGGAATAACCCATTCCGTAACTTTCCACAAATTACCTCTTCGGGACCCTGAAAGGCTAAAACTGTGGCTAATAGCTCTACGAAAAGATCTAAGGACAGCTAACGTGGATTCTCTCCGTGTCTGTAGTGAACACTTTTCAGCGGATGATTTCCGAACCTGTAAAGGAAGAGCTTTATTAAAGAGTACAGCTGTGTCGATGGTGTCACAACTAAGGACAGAGGTATGTACTTTATAAACCATTTATGTAACTTACACGTTTGTATATGATCTGTATTTTTACCGGTACTTTTTTAAAAAACGTTAAAATGTTAAAACACGCTAATATTACTTGAGTAAAAATGTTAACTTCCACATCAATTTGGACAATCATGGAATTTTTTACAAGTCATGTTATTTTAGTTGCTTTGTTATCATACGGATTTTTTTTACACTGTATGTATGTACAACCCACCTATTGACAAACACCCGCTCCACAGCTCAGTGTGACATTATATTAATTTTGTGATCAATCAATGTGATCATTGATGGCCTGCAAGTTGTTAGTGTTTAGGAGTTAATAAAAAATAAAAATCTGGATGATAATAACTCAACTTTTAGCACCCAGAGAAATACTAATGTGATCCATGATTTAAAATACATAAATAAATAAATAAATAAATAATATTTATCTTTTTGTCTTTACAGCCCAGGCTTCTCCGCAAAATACAACACCTACAGCTTCATGGAGGACACAACAAATGAAATAATCCTTTTTCAGTTAGTGCAGGTAAGGGAAATTATTATTTCATATTTCATATTACAACATAATATGAGAACAATTGTCAATTGTGTGTTTACAAATTGACTGCACAAAGATACATATGCATATATTTTGTAGTTTTATTTGGATTTTGGTCATTCTAATTGGCAAATAATAATTGTGAAGCGGAAGACTGTGATCTATGTATATGTTTTTTTTTTTAGAGGGTGGGATTGAATTTGGTTTTGTACTTAATCCCACTCGTTTTCGTTCTTCAATTTGATAAATGTAGCCTACATTATTTTTTAAATTTCTATATTTATCTATTTTCAGTTTTCTTTTTTTATTGTATCTTTTTTTTTATATTATTATTATCTATTGTATTTATTATCAATTTTGGTGCATTTATTATATTGTTTTTCTTCCTTTTTTTTGGGGTAATGTTTCTCATTTTCATCATGTGCGGAATGAAATTAAAGAAGTAAATAAATGTATGTGTAATATGTGGAACATATTACAAAATTAATGTTGCTATCGGATTATGACAAGCACTGTCCCATCAAAGATGTATGAAAATGATTTTAAACATTAAATTTTTGTTTTGTGGTACAGGTGACAGAGGCATCCAGCTCTGCTGCCATGGAGCCAGTGGGGTTCAGGAGAGGACTTGATTATCTCCTTGAGTAAGGTCTTGAAGTGGAGGTGGTAACCACTGACCGATCACCATCTATACGAAAAATTATGCGCGAAGAGTATCCGGAAATCCACCATGAGTTTGACATCTGGCATTGTTGCGGCTACTCTTGCATCAAAAAAGTTTCCAAAAAAATCAAAAATTGCCAGAGTAGTCTTAGGAGGAGGTTTTTCGACTCACAAAACAAAAAGCACTCGTGGAGAATTTTCTTGTTTCAAAATAAGGGTGTTTTCTTTACTAATAAAAAATAACAGAAATATTCTCAGAGTTGACTAACAAAAATTCAAATATAAAGTTAAGTGATGTGTGTGAAAAAAACTGTTGCACTCCTCACTCCTTCAAACAAACAATCAGCTCCACCTCATCAGCTGCTTCTACTTGTTAATCTCAGCAGGAGGCGGACTGACAAGGAGGAGGGTCAAAGCAAAACAAATACATAAACAAATAAACAATAACTCTACCATTCACATAACCTTAGCTCTTTAACATTAATAATTTTGCAAAAGATAAATGAATCTAATTCTTAATAGGCTCCAACATCCCGGCCCCTAATTGTTAGCCTTAGCAAAATAACAATTACAAAAATAATATTCACAGGAGCCTAACATCTAGCAAAAACATTACATAAACTTAATTCTTTTGTCCATAAATGTTACCTAGAGCTTCTCAACATTTCTAATGCTTAAAGCAGTCCATAGAAAGTCTTATTTCATCCAGCTGCCTCCATTAAAAGACAGAGCTTATCTATTGGTCGCTGGATGACTTTGGCTTTGGTTTTAACCAAAACGCTTCTAACAAAACCTTTGGCATCTGGAAAAATCCTTATCACACGACCCATTGTCCATGCGCTCCTTGGTGCTGAGTTATCCACAATAACAACCAGATCTCCAGGGCTGAAGTTCCTCCTTTTGCTGTTCCACTTGCTTCGTTCTTGCATAAGTGGAAGATACTCCCTTGTCCAACGTCTCCAGAAAAGATCTGCAAGATACTGTGATTGTCTCCATCTTCTTCTTGAATATTGATCTGTTTTCTCAAAGACTCCTGGTGGTAAGGTTGCTTTTCCTTTCAGCTGGAGTAAATGGTTTGGTGTTAGTGGTTCTAAATCATTAGGGTCATTCGACACTGAAGTTATTGGCCTGTCATTTAGGATGGCTTCCACTTCACATAGTGCTGTTGACAGGGTTTCATCATCCAGTGTTTGTTCCTTAAGGACAGATGTGAGGGTCTTCTTGATTAGACGTATTAGTCTTTCCCAGACTCCACCATGGTGAGCCCCAAAAGGTGGGTTAAAAATCCATTTTATTCCCTCTACTAAAAGGGTCTTTTGGATTTTCTGATGATTTAGCTCTTTTAATGCTTCTTGTAATTCCTTTTGTGCTCCCACAAAGTTTGTCCCACAGTCTGTTCTGATGCTCATCACTGATCCTCTTCTGCAGATGAATCTGCGTATAGCATTTATGCATGAATCTGTTGTTAAGAAGTTTGCCATCTCTAGGTGGACAGCTCGACTCACCAGACAGGTGAATATGACGCCCCATCGTTTCACCTGAGCTCGTCCCCTTTTTACTTCAATAGGACCAAAGTAGTCAATGCCAACATGACTGAAAGGAGGTAGGTCTGGAAATAAACGGTCCTCAGGAAGGTCTGACATCTTCTGTTCACCAGGTTTTGCCTGCATGCGTCTACAGAATACACAGCTCTTGATGATTTTTCTGGCTAAGGAGTTTGCATGAGGGAGCCAGAATTTCTGCCTTAGCTTGGAGAGCATGTGGCTCCTTCCTGAATGTCCAACTTGGTGATGAATTTGTTGTAGGATGAGGTTAGATAAATGTGAACCTTTAGGTAGAATGATCGGGTTTTTCTGGTGGAATGGCATTGCGCTTTTGTTTATCCTACCACCAACTCTCAAGATGCCACCATCGAGCATCGGATCCAGTTTGAGGATGGTACTTCTTGAACTGAGAGGTTTGCCTTGTTCCAAGCAAGTAAATTCACAGTGAAAGTGGCGTTTTTGTTCAAAACAAATGATTGCTTTCTCTGCATTCTGCATGTCCTCCACTGATAAGTATTGCGTCTCGTGTTGATTTTCCAACTTTTTCATCACTTCTGAAGACAGGTGAGTTTGACTTTTTCTTTGCTGGCTTAGCAGTAGAAGATGTCTTTTAACCTTTAATACCCAGGCTACAGACTTCTGAAGTCGGTTCCATGATGAATGATACTTTATCATCTTGCATATTGGATGTTGATCCTCCATTATCACACTGTTAACTGTGATCTCCTTTCTCACTTCTGGATCGTTCGCTGGTATTTCTTTCAGACCTTCTGTGTGTTTCGGCCATGTTCCTTTTTCTCTGCTGAGATATTCAGGACCAGTCAGCCATTTTGATCTTAAGAAAGATTCTACATATAGCCCTCTTGATGCGTCGTCGGCTGGGTTGACTTTTGAACTTATGTATCTCCACTGGCTGGTGTGGGAGAGGTCATGGATTACAGCAATCCTGTTGGATACAAAAGTGTGAAATCTTTTAGTTTGATTGTGAATATATTTCAAGACAGAGGTACTATCTGTCCAGAAAGTTGAATCAGAAAGTGGTAAATGCAGCTCCTTCTTTAGCATTCGATCCACCTTAACAGCCAATGTTGCTGCTGTTAGTTCCAGTCTGGGTATGGTCATCTGCTTTAGAGGTGCCACTCTAGCTTTTCCAAATATAAAGCAGATATGGATTTGACCTTGGTGATTTGTTAATCTGAGGTAGCTTACTGTACCATAGCCTGACTCACTTGCATCACAAAAGTGATGCAGTTCAGCAGTTTCCACGGGATCAAAGTTTTCAGGCTTCATGCATCTTGCAACTTGAAAGTCATGTAGCAGATTTAACTCCTTGAGCCATCTTTGCCAAGGCTTTGCAAATTCCTGGGGAATGACATTATCCCATCCATACTTGGATTTGCAGAGTTCCTGAAGTAACTGTTTGGCTTTCAAGATGAAAGGAGAAAGGAATCCTAATGGGTCGTATACTGAACTCACTGTGGAGAGTATACCTCTTCTGGTAGCAGGTCGACTCCTGATGGTGACTTTAAAGCTGAAGGTATCACTGAGAGTATCCCAGTGGAGTCCAAGTGCAGACTCAACTGTTATTTGTTCTTTCAGCTTTTCTTTATCCAGATCTAGTTCCTTGAATGCTCCAGCTCTGTGATGTTCAGGGATGCTTGCCAGCACTTCATTGCTGTTGCTGACCCATTTTGTTAATGTAAAACCTCCCTCACTGCAAATTTTGGTGAGATCTGTGACAAGCTTCATTGCCTGGTTCACTGTTGCCACTGATCGGAGGCAATCATCTACATAAAAGTTACTTTTAATGGTTTTGATAATTTCATCAGAATAATGTTTCTGGTTGTCAGCAGCAGTTTGACGCAGAGCAAAATTAGCAACGCTTGGGGATGATACAGAGCCAAAGAGGTGAACTTTCATCCTGTAAACCTCAAGAGGTTTGTTAATGTTACCTTCTGGCCACCACAGAAACCTCAGCAAATCTCTGTCATTTTCATCAACAAAGACTTGATAAAACATTGCTTCAATGTCTGCCATTACTGCAATGGGTTCTTGGCGAAACCTTAACAATACCCCAATAAGGGTGTTTGTTAAATCAGGGCCTTGGAGGAGCTCCTTGTTCAGAGAGGTTCCTTGAAATGAGGATGTACAGTCAAACACCACCCTCAGTTTGTGCTTTCGCTTATGGTAAACACCATGATGTGGAATGTACCAGACATGTCCATCCTTCCTGCAAAGTTGCTCAAATGGAACCTTTTCTGCATAGCCCTTTTTCAAAATGTCCTCCATGAAGGATGTGTATTCTTCTGTGTACAACTTATCCTTCTTAAATTTTTTCATAAGGTGCAGTGTGCGTTCCTTAACCATTTTATAGTTATCAGGCATAACTTTATCTTTGTTTCTAAAAGGAAGTGGTAGGTGGTAGTGTCCATCTTTCATATACAATGAGCCAGAAGCAATCTCCATAAAACGCTTATCCTCAACAGACATCTCATTTTTCTCTTCATACAGGTTCTCAGAGAAATCCTGGTTATATTGTCTGATGAGCGTATCCTTCAATTCAGTAACAGAAATTCTGTTACTGGACACTGCAATAGGCCCATCATATTCTGTGGTACTATCAACACCAAGTGGTCCAGTTACCACCCATCCAAGTACCGTTTCCACTGCATACGGTCCATTATCATGACTGTTTATTATTTTCCATGGCTCTAATGCTCGAGGAACATCAGTTCCAATGAGGAGTTCAATGTCTGCCTCGATTTTCTTTAAAGGGACACTCCTGAGATGAGGCCACATCTCCAGGTCAGCTTGTGTGATGATGTTTTCTTTTGAGACAGGTATTTTATCCTGTGTGTAAACTTTCGGCAGGTCCAAGTATGTGCAGCCATCAATACCTCCCACCTCTAGTCCTCTAACCTCGTAGGTTCCTGCAGGCTTTTCCTGTCCCATTGTTCGCAGAAGTATCTCTGTTTTGCGTCCTTTCAAATTTAGCCGGTTCATCAATCTTTCAGTACAAAACGTTGCCGTGCTGCCTGGGTCAAGGAAAGCATAGGTTTGAATATATTTGTCCCCTTTTGCCACCTTAACACGGACAGGCACAATGGCTAGTGCACAATCTTTCCCGGCCCGGTTTACATCACCTGCTGAAACAAGAGCACTACTTATGGGAGTTTCTTCAATCTCCGTTTGACTGTCCTGCTTTGAAACGTTTACACTTTTAATATGGAGTACTGTTGGATGTTTCATTCGACAAACTTGGCATGTTAGTCTCCTCTTACAATTTTTGCTTAAATGACCTTTAAGTAGGCAACCAAAGCAATATCCGTGACTTCTCAAAAATTCAACTTTACAATCATGCCACTCTGCTTTAAAACGCAGACAGTCAGCTAAGTTGTGTTTTCCCGGGCAGAATCCACAGTGAGAGATATTGGCAATGGGTGTGGATTCTGGAGGTGGTGGAGACAAAACGGATTGCTTTATAGCGCATCCTGTTTTCTCTGTAACTATTGATGTTGCAAAGCTACTGTTCTTACCTCTCATTGATTTTAGTTCACCTTTGCCTCTTGGGAATGTTTTTTTGGTTGTTGTTTGGTCTTGAAGGTCTCCAAACAAAGGATCCAAAAGCATGTTAGCATGGTTTTCCACAAACTTGACAAGATCTTTAAATCTGACTCTCCTGCCAGTTTTCTGTTGTATTTCATAAGCTGTGGTTCGCCATCTTTCTCGCAGTTTGTAAGGTAGTTTGGATGCTAACAGCCTTAAGTTTGATGGGATTTCAAGTTCCTCTAAGTACTGTAAATCTTGCATTGCATTACAACATCCTCTCAAATACATTGCATATGCATACAGCATCTTTCCATCCTCAGCTTTAATTGCTGGCCAGTTCAAGGCTTTATCCAAATAAGCTCCAGAAACTTTCATCTCATTTCCAAAATGTTCCTTTAATAGTTGTTTAGCTTCCCTGTAGCCTTTACTTCCTTCCATATGTAAGCAACTGCGAACTAAATCTCTTGGCAAACCAGATGTAAATTGTTCTAGATAATACAGTCTGTCTTTATTATTTTTAGTCTTGTCTTCGATTAATTGTTCAAATGCATGAATAAAAGACTGGTATTCTAATGGGTTACCATCAAACACAGAAATATTTCTTGGAGGTAACAAAGACAGATTTTGCTGGCTGACAATGAGTTCTGCTATGTCATTTTGTCTTTGAATAACAACATTCAAATTTTCATTATCAGCAGTAACAGCCACCTCTGGGTAATCTTGTGCAGTTTCAGATGCGTTATGATCATAAATTGCAGCTTCAGTTTCACTTTCAGTGGGATTCCTATTTTGGGGTTTATTCTCTGCTGTCCTTAATCTACTGGGAGACGATTTACATCTCTCCAAAATGGTCCGTTGAAGTGGAGTCTTTGGTATAGCACCTAAATGCATAAATTCCACATTGCCCTCTATCGAATGTGGTTCTTGATGAGAGCTATAATATTCATTCATGCCGTCACCTAAAGACGGTTCCTGGTCCACCTCAACACTTTGCAAGGTCTTTATTTTAGCATTTGATGCTGCAAGATCAGCTTCTAGCTCAATTTGCTCCATCTTTAACTTTAATTTTGCTTCCTCCATTTGTAAAGCATGTTTTTCTTTCAAGGCAGCAACTCGTGCCAGTGCAGCAGCCTGTTCTGCTTTGGCCTTTTTTAACTCTGAAGAGACTGAGGAAGATCTGGATGTGGAAGAAGATGACTTTGATTTCTTTGATACATTAGATATGCTGTCTGATGGTTTGATTGTTGATTGTACAATGTCTTTTTTCCATGTTTCGACATCTTTCAAAAAATAGTTTAAGTTAGTTATTCGAGGCTCAAACCAGTCATTATAATCATTTTCCTTTTCGTCCTCTGATAAGAGCTCTTGAACCAACCTATGAGCATTTTTAAACTCATCCACGGCTTCCTTAAATGCTTGTACTAAATCATTGACTTCATGAATATTTCCTGCATCCGTCATCAAAGCCTTTATTTCATTAATCTTTCTAGTGCAGGCTCCCAATCTGCCTCTGCGCGAAAGGACGCGCTCTTTTAACATGTTCTCAGACGCAGGCGTGGATTTAGGGTCCAACATTGTTAATGACCACACCGATCTTTTCACTTTCAAGTAAGTTCATCAATAAGCATCCTTCTTTGAAATCAACAGCTTTGCTTTCTGTAGTTATCGATCATTCTTTGTAGCGCAGCGGCGCCTTCATTCATAAACTCAGTCAGCTGATTGTACTCACGGCCCGCTGGCTGCTTTCTTTGCGCATCAGAGCGTGATCGGCTGGCAGCTCCCGACTTTAGGCTCTTCTTCAAGTCATCAGTGAAGTTTTTTCACTTGTTGCGGCTACTCTTGCATCAAAAAAGTTTCCAAAAAAATCAAAAATTGCCAGAGTAGTCTTAGGAGGAGGTTTTTCGACTCACAAAACAAAAAGCACTCGTGGAGAATTTTCTTGTTTCAAAATAAGGGTGTTTTCTTTACTAATAAAAAATAACAGAAATATTCTCAGAGTTGACTAACAAAAATTCAAATATAAAGTTAAGTGATGTGTGTGAAAAAAACTGTTGCACTCCTCACTCCTTCAAACAAACAATCAGCTCCACCTCATCAGCTGCTTCTACTTGTTAATCTCAGCAGGAGGCGGACTGACAAGGAGGAGGGTCAAAGCAAAACAAATACATAAACAAATAAACAATAACTCTACCATTCACATAACCTTAGCTCTTTAACATTAATAATTTTGCAAAAGATAAATGAATCTAATTCTTAATAGGCTCCAACAGGCATGTTGTCAAGGGTAAGCTGACAAATTGTAATTTGTAAATGTACAATGGTAAAGGAATTACTATAATGAGGAAAATGTTTTTACAATATACTTTGGATAGCCCTTGTACAGCCACATAAACTTTTACATAATTTACCCCTCCCTTGCCAAAGCGCTGGCACCTGCCTAGGTTATACACAGCCCCATTGTGATCCCACACTCCTCTATTACCTGCTCCCACCTTGTACTTCATACCCACCAAGACTATGTTGACGTCACCCATGTGCAGAAGTGCAGTC
Organism: Cyprinodon tularosa; assembly: GCF_016077235.1. Classification (NCBI taxonomy): domain Eukaryota; kingdom Metazoa; phylum Chordata; class Actinopteri; order Cyprinodontiformes; family Cyprinodontidae; genus Cyprinodon; species Cyprinodon tularosa. Next base: position 1,291,115 of record NW_024038037.1, on the reverse strand, counting down.
TGTTGGGACTGTACATCTCCAATCACCTACACTCTCTGAGCCCTGAGCTCCCCATTGTCGTTAAAATTAAATTAAATGAAAAATACTTTATTTATCCCAGAAGGTAAATTAAATATTTTAAAAAGCTAACACTCCTTTCTTTTTTTCGAAACAACAAAGCAATATTGTCTCTAACACCTGGTTCCCTTGATCCTTCCCAAACTCTTTGATCCACCTGTATGAACAACATGTCCTGTCTAACGTTTAGTGCCACCTCAGTGACGTTGCCACCATACACCTGGTGGATACATTTCTTGTACTCCCCAACCAGACTATTTTATAAAGGAATAAGTTTCTTGGATGAGAGACAAAACATCTTCTACTCACACGTTTACTCCAGTTGCCATATTTTATGCTTGCTTGAGACTCATTGACGATTGTTCTGTTTTTGGTAGGGCTCATGAAAAAATTGCTGTCAGCATCCAACAAAAAGGACAACCTGCAACCATGGATAAAATCCATCTGCAATCACTTGTGGTACGCCTGTTCCACTTGTGGAGGTGACCCTGATGTGAGTAACATCACATTCTTCACATTTAGGCAACATAAAGTTATGATAATAATAACTGATCATGCATCATGTCATGCTTCTTTTTGTTTTCTTTTTCTTTTGTTTTCTTTTGTTTTTACTATGGACCTCTTTTGTGTCTGAAATAAAGATTGATTGATTGATTGATATTATGTTTTCTCAGGGAAGCTTGAAGTATTCCATGCATCTATGCTGAAATACACAGAGAAGAGACTGCACTTCCACTACTCAACAATGAAAGCTCGCACCCAGCTTGCCGTTATGGACCACAATGAAAATGTTCAGCGTGAACAGGCCTACACCAACACAGGTAACAAGAAAGTATCTTCAAAACAAAAAAACCTAACCTTGTGCGCTGTGCTCAGTGTCATATACTCATTTATGTCCTCAAAATGAGCTGTATTGAAAAAACAGCAAACATTACATTTAACCTTCAATGGGAACCGCACCTGTTTAGTGAGCTGCTGCACTAAGATCTGCATAACAAATATGGTACTTTATGGTCCTAATTCTCACCACCACAAAATTACAAGTACCAGATTCCTAATTATTTGGATACAATTTCTTGGTTCCTTTTTTGAAACCTAAAACCGAAACTTTTTGAATGCTTTATAATAGCTATGTTATTTCATTAATGTTTCCTCTGTCTTACATTTTCTTCTTTGTTTTTTAGGACAAGCACGGTTCAATGTGGTTTACCCAAAACAAACAAAAGAATGGGTCGCCAAAAAGATCTATGTTCCAACAACACAAACATTCCGGCAAAATCTGGTGGTGCAAGTTGTGCGGAGACGCCTGGAGCCCAACATCAAGATCAAAGACCCCCAGTCATATGTTTCTATCCCTCCCATACCAGAAAACATTGCTCAGAAACCAAAACCTGCCAAAGAGGAAGCCATACAAAAACGTACTTCCCGATACAGCAGTTAGTCTGAGTGGTGCAGTATTTTTACTCTTGCCTTTTTATATTTGTACTTATGCAAATAAAAAGTCTAGCTGGTGGCATGTAATTTTATCTTTTTTTTTTTTCAAAATTCTGGGATACAGAGTCTGATAAGGGGTTTACTTAATATAGTTATGACATGACATTTTTAAATAAAATGGCATGTGTCTGTGGTTGGTTTGTCTGCATTTCACACTTAGGTCTAGAATAAATATTTAATCAAAGGAACAGAGTTACATCTTTCTTACCATCCAAAGTCATTTTGTTTATTTCCAAAACAACACAATAGTACAGGAAAGGTTACAGTTATCGGCTACATAAATTCTGAAATGTTATCTATAATGAGGCAGTATAGGTTTGTGATTTGGGAAAAAATATGAAATATAATGAAGTAGTACAAATTAATATGGAAGAGTCTCTTAGGATTTGTTTATAGTCTTTACAACTGTTCAAAAGCTGCCTCTGCCTCCTTGAAACCAGTATACACTCCATCTGGTGAAGGGTAGCTGGGATGGATGCTTGTAACAATACAGGCTGGTAAAACTCTTCTGCTGTCCTTGCCAAGTCTCTCGCCTTTCAGAATCCACTCGAGTACCACACGGTAGGCCACCAACCTGTACTGACTGGGGGAGGGGGGGGGGGGGGGGGGGGGGTAAAATGGAGCCATTATTTTAGCAATACAAGTGAAAAAGAAAGCATCTCATCCAGGACACAAGCTGGGTAAGATGCTGAGTAAACAGACTTTAGTACTAGCATCACATACAAAAAACTGCACAGTGAGTACCATTAACATTATGTATCTATATATATATGATATATATATATATATATATATATATATATATATCATATATATATATATATATCATATATATATATATGATATATATATCTATATATATATCATATATATATATATATATATGATATATATATATATATATCATATATATATATATATATGATATATATATATATATATCATATATATATATGATATATATATATATATATCATATATATATATGATATATATATATATATATGATATATATATATATATATCATATATATATATATATGATATATATATATATATCATATATATATATATATCATATATATATATATATCATATATATATCATATATATATATGATATATATAATAATATTATTAGCAAGGCATAGGCCTGTTGCACAAAACTTACTCTGCAGAGAGCGTGTTGTTTGGTCCTGCGGGTCTTGGCCTCTTTTTCCAATTGATTTTGGGCACATGGAAAAACATCTCCAGAACGCCACGGGTCAGTAATGGTGGATAATCCGTGTTTTGGGTGACACAAAGTCTTTGGCTAGTGCTCTCGGTCTCATCAGTGGAGATATTTAGATCCTCCAGTGGTGGCATCAATAAGTCCCAGTCCACACAGCAAATGCTCTCCTCTTCTGTTGGCATTGCTTGACAATTTCCACATTTACACCACGTTTCTGACGCTCTACGTCTGTAGCACAACGGTGTTTGCGGCTCAGCTTGAGCTGCGGCTGCCTCATCCATGTCTCTAAGTTCGTCATCTGTGTATTCTGGTTCATAGAGAAAAGGCTCGGCAAAGAACTCCTGCTTTTCCTCAACACTGAAGTCCTCAGACATTTTTCTTTCGTTGTTTCTTTCTTTGCACAGGTAAACAGCACATTTCTTCTTCTACGCTTGCATTATCGGCAGAGCAGACGCTGAATGCGCTCTTTCTTCCGGTTTGGTCTGCCGGCTTCCGTAGAATCGTGAGCGCGCATGGGGGCGCTATTAGGAAATCCTATACACTACTGTTTAGGCTCTAAAACGTTCTAAATGACTTCGTTTCGAGTAAATTCTGGATGCTACCCACTCAGGACACTTGGATTACATTGGACGAGCAGTATGGAGGAATATTGACACGTTTTTGTGGACTTTTATGGACCTTTCTGTCTCGGGCGCCATAGACCTCCATTATTTGAATTTCAGCAGACAGCAAGAAGCCTCTCAGATCTCCAGATGCATTTGAGATATCAAAAAAGTACTCCAGAGTGTTGTTCAGCATGGGGGGTGAGTAGAAAATGAAGGCTAATTATGTTTTGGGTGTACTATTCCTTTAAAGGATGAAGGTTTTCTCATATTGAGAAAATTATTTAGTTCAGAGTAAATTCTGCCTCCTGGTCCAGGAGATCATTTCCTCCATGTTTTAATGAAGCGCGTCTTCAGCTGCTTCAGAACTGAGCTGCTGTTTGCTAACAGGAAGCAGACGGCGTGAAAACATCTCACTGATTTCATTTCCTTCAACCACTTCCTGTTTGCTTTAGGATTGTTTTTCTTTTAGTTTTTAAATGTCTAAATGTTCTGGCATCTCTTTGTCTCCAAAAGCTTCTATAGACACATTTCCCATAATGCATCTCAGAGATGCATTATGAGAGAATTTTTATTTATATGTTAAACATTTGCAGAACATCGATGTAAGAACTTCAGCAGGTTTGTAGTTTAATTTCATGTAATTTCTATAATAGAACAGCAGCAGAATTCAGTGTCTGTAGAGAAGCAGGAAGAGAGAAACAGAAACTTCCTGCTGCTGCAGAGACTGAGGCTCTTTACCCACAGAAACTAGAACAAGCAGAGTAAGTCACTTTATTCATTCTAGAAAACATAAACCAGATCAGGTTTATCAGCTTCCCTGAGAAACATCTGGAATAACTGAACTGAGAGTTGATCGATATTAATCCAAAAATAATAAGAAGTATTTCTTTAATTTCTGTGTTATTTTTCTCTCCTTCAGATCGGCTCTTAAACAAAGAGAGGAGGAAATAAAATCCCTCAATCTGAGGTACTCAGGATTTCACTCAGATATAAACCCAAACTTTAGCTTTTATACTCAGTCTGATCAGATGTTAACTTTATGTCAGTAACTAACAGCTGCCTGGAAGATTCATTCACTTTAGTCATATAGAGCCAATATACAACACGTCATCTCAAAGGACTTTATAGAGTCAATTCAACCAGATCATGCAGTCAGATCAGTAATAAAGGTTTCTGTCTATGGAAAACCTGCTAATTGCATTTACTCATTGACTTTGCACTGGTTACCACTAGTAAACCTGTAGACTGAGAGTGAAGTACTCTGTTAGGAACATAAGGAACAATCAGATCTCTGATATCAGATGGAGCTTGGTTATTTAAGGCTTTATATGTGAGAAGGAGGATTTTAAATTCATCAGCATAATGTTAGGAAACTAGAGAGAAAATGACGCTCTACATGCCTACAGGAATCCTGCCTAGTCTGGAAAATAGTTTACTGCTGTATAAGACGACCCTTTGTAAAGCAGAGCAGCATATTTCCCCTCATTAATAGAGGAGAATAAGAATAATCCCAGATATCTTTTTAATCCAGTTGCCAAACTCACCCAGAGCCATAGCTCTGTTGAACCGTCCATTCCACCTGCTCTTAGCAGCAATGATTTTATGGGATTCTTTATGAATAAGATTGATGTTATTAAAATAAGATAATTAGCACTCCTCTATCTATGATTGGTTTATCTCTGGAAGGTGAGGCAGCATCTGAGGTAGAATCTGAACTGGTTTAAACTGCTTTGATCAGTTGAACTTTCAGAGTTAGTAAAACTATTATAAGAGGAAGATCTTAGCAGATATTTAAATCATTAATCTGTGAATCAGTCTGGATTTAGTTTGGCTGTTAATGAGTTCATCCAGCTGATAGAATCCTGTTAGAGAAGCTGGGAATGAGGCTCAGAGAATAATAGTCTCTGTTATTAGATGCGTATAAACTGGATGCTTTAAGGCCCTTCAGATAACATCTGTTGTAAACTGGCCCCATAGAAATAAACTGAGTAGATTAATTCTACTTCTAGTTCTCTAGTTCTACCTTCATATCAGTGATGACTTGTTTTCTGAATTCAAGGCTTCAGGAAGCTTCAGATTTAAGGTCCAGCTCCCAGCGATGTAAACAAGGATGTGAACACAAAGAAAGGTCTGTTTTATGGATCTATCATAGAAATACCAACAATGACCAGAAAATTATAATTTTTATTACTTTGATTTTTGGTGATGAGTCACTATTTAGAGAATCATTATTTTTATACAGTTTGACTGAGATGGAGACGTTTTACAAGAAGAAGCTCAGTGAGGCCCGGTGAGTCATTTTCTAATGTTATTTACTGGCTGTAACCAGTTAACAGCTTCATTAAACCGACTGGTTTCTATCTGCAGGTCTGCATCTGACTGCTAATATCAGCCCACTGTGTTATCATCACATCTAAACAGGAACTGTAAGGTTTTCATCAAAGCTTCCTTTTTTTCCTCCTCAGATCTGCTGCAGCTAAAAAAGAGAAAGAACTAAAATCGGTCAAAGACAGGTACCGACCCGAGAGCTGAGGCATCAGGTTTACTGAGCCGCTGCAGAATTAACCAAACCTTCAACCCTTTGACAGACTGGCAGAACAGGTGGCCATCTCTCTGAAAACAGGAAACACTGAGAGCATGAACAACCCGGTCAGTAAAACCAGACTGACTGAGATGTATGACAACCTGAAGCTGCTGCAGTGGCCTAAAACCAAAGATCAGCTGAAGTCCAGGAACGTGGGCCCAAAGGAGGCCAAGGATCTGATCCAGGTGGAGTAAAGCTGCTCTCTGGAGGTTTACCTTCTGTGCTTCATGTCACCCAGGCTCTGCTTTGACTGATGATAGACTGATCTCTGTAGAAAACCTTTGGAGCAGCGTCAGAGGAAATGAAGAGAAAGAAGCAGCAGATAGAGGAGATGTTCCAGCAGATGGAGTCCAGCAGTGGAAGGACTCCTCAGAAGGTTCTGGACTCTTCAACCAATGTCTCTGCTACATCATTAAGTATGATCTAAGCTTCATGGTTCCTGTGTTCCAGGTTAAAGAGTTCAGACAGCTGACGGTTCAGAACCTGCAGATGGCGCTGTTCCACAGCAGCAAAGAAGATCTTCTGAAGGTTTGATTGATAGATGTTTGATTTGTAGCCCTGATGGAAGAATCCATGTGTAACTTTGGACATTTCCTCCTCAGGCTGGTTTCCCTGGACATGGAGGTCCAAACTCAGAGGAGGTGGAGGCGGATCTGAGATCTCTGACCTCTGAGTGCTTCTGGTTGGGATGTTTGATGGCTCTGAACAATCCTCCTCTTCAGCCTGACTGGAAGAACCACGTTCCTGGGTTCGACTCCTGGGATGTTTTTCCTCGAGACATTAAGCCTTCAGTGGAGTAGAGGAAGCAGAGTAAAACAGATTCTGATGTCACTTCCTGTTTATTTATCAACCATGTGAATCTATGGCCCAGTTCTGGTTGGTTTCCTTTAGTTTTCTTTGTATCTCATGAATGATGAGAGAAAATAAAATGTTGATGATGTCACAGAAGCCTGGAGTTCCTGCAGGGAAACATGGCTGCTGCTGTTTGTCCACATTTCCTGTTTTTCTTTCTTCTCTCTGAGATAAAGTCCAACATAGACCTTCAGAAAAAATCAGTCATTCTGACCTTCAGGTGGTTCTTCTGCAGGAAGGTTTAGTTCCATTTCCTTTAATGAAAGCAAACCAGATGATGTTGATTAAGATCATTTTCCCTCATAAACCGACTGAGGCTGTTTTCCTCCAGTTTATCACTGCACTGGAAAAATGATCTAGAAATAAAATAAGATAATCCTTTATTTGTCCCACAGTGGGGAAATTGCAGCGTTGCATCACAGTACAGTAGGAAAAAAGAAGAATACAAAGTATAAAAAATATTTAAAGATATATAAAAAAATATATACATTAAGTACACTATATTGCCAAAAGTATTTGCTCACCTGCCTTGACTCACATATGAGCTTAAGTGACATCCCGTTCCTAATCCATAGGGTTCAATATGACGTCGGTCCACCCTTTGCAGCTAGAACAGCTTCAACTCTTCTGGGAAGGCTGTCCACAAGGTTTAGGAGTGTGTTTATGGGAATTTTTGACCATTCTTCCAGAAGCGCATTTGTGAGGTCGCACACTGATGTTGGACGAGAAGGCCTGGCTCTCAGTCTCCGCTCTAATTCATCCCAAAGGTGTTCTATCGGGTTGAGGTCAGGACTCTGTGCAGGCCAGTCAAGTTCATCCACACCAGACTCTGTCATCCATGTCTTTATGGACCTTGCTTTGTGCACTGGTGCACAGTCATGTTGGAAGAGGAAGGGGCCAGCTCCAAACTGTTCCCACAAAGTTGGGAGCATGGAATTGTCCAAAATGTCTTGGTATGCTGAAGCATTCAGAGTTCCTTTCACTGGAACTAAGGGGCCAAGCCCAGCTCCTGAAAAACAACCCCACACCATAATCCCCCCTCCACCAAACTTTACACTTGGCACAATGCAGTCAGACAAGTACCGTTCTCCTGGCAACCGCCAAACCCAGACCCGTCCATCAGATTGCCAGATGGAGAAGCGCGATTCGTCACTCCAGAGAACGCGTCTCCACTGCTCTAGAGTCCAGTGGCGGCGTGCTTTACACCACCGCATCCGACGCTTTGCATTGCACTTGGTGATGTATGGCTTGGATGCAGCTGCTCGACCATGGAAACCCATTCCATGAAGCTCTCTGCGCACTGTTCTTGAGCTAATCTGAAGGCCACATGAAGTTTGGAGGTCTGTAGTGATTGACTCTGCAGAAAGTTGGCGACCTCTTCGCACTATGCGCGTCAGCATCCGCTGACCCCGCTCCGTCAGTTTACGTGGCCTACCACTTCGTGGCTGAGTTGCTGTCGTTCCCAAACACTTCCATTTTCTTATAATACAGCTGACAGTTGACTGTGGAATATTTAGGAGCGAGGAAATTTCACGACTGGATTTGTTGCACAGGTGGCATCCTATCACAGTTCCACGCTGGAATTCACTGAGCTCCTGAGAGCGACCCATTCTTTCACAAATGTTTGTAAAAACAGTCTGCATGCCTAGGTGCTTGAATTTATACACCTGTGGCCATGGAAGTGATTGGAACACCTGATTCCAATAATTTGGATGGGTGAGCAAATACTTTTGGCAATATAGTGTATATACAGACAGACAAGGCAACACTGGTATAAAGTGACAACAGTAAAGTTCTGTGCAAATGATTGATTGTATTAAATTATTGCAGATTTAAATAGGTATGAGTGAAGTATACAATAGATATGCAATAATAACAGGTAAAGTGACGGTGGACATATGGTTGATACGGAGCTAGCATTGTTGGTTGTACAGTCTGACAGCAGCAGGAAGAAAGGATCTGCGGAATATCTCCTTTATACAGCGAGGGTTTATCAGTCTTTCACTGAAGCTGCTCTCCAGAGCAGAGAGAGTGTCCTTCAGGGGGTGGTCCTCATGGTCCATCATAGACATGAGTTTGGACAGGGCCCTCCTGTCCCCCACCTGCTGTACAGAGGACAGCCCAGGACTGAGCTGGACCTCTTGATGATCTTGTCTAGTTTTTTCCTGTCCCTCTCCGTGATGCTGTCGCCCCACGAGGCCACACTGTACAGGATGGCTGATGCCACCACAGAGTCGTAGAAGGTCTTCAGGAGTGGCCCTCTCACCCCAAAAGACCTGAGCTTCCTCAAGAGGTAGAGCCGGCTCTGGCCCTTCCTGTACAGAGCCTCCGTGTTGTGAGTCCAGTCCAGTTTGTATTTGAGATGAACACCCAGGTACTTGTAAGTGTCCACCCTCTCAATGTCCTTTCCCTGGATGTTCACTGGGGGAGGGACGGTGGGACGGCGTCTGAAGTCCACCACCATCTCCTTGGTCTTTCCCGCATTTATGAGGAGGTGGTTCAGCTGACACCAGTCCACAAAGTCCTGAATAAGTCCTCTGTACTCCGCGTCGTCATCATCTGTGATGAGGCCAATGAGGGCGGAGTCATCGGAGAACTTCTGCAGGACGCAGCTGTCCGTGTTGTGTCTGAAGTCTGCAGTGTAGAGGGTGAAAAGGAAGGGCGCTAAGACCGTTCCCTGGGGGGCCCCCACACTACAGGTCCTGATGTCAGACACACAGTCTCTCGTCCTCACAAACTGGGGCCTGTTTGTGAGATAGTCCAGGATCCAGTCGGCCAGGTCACAGTCCACTCCTGCAGTCTCCAGCTTGTTTCTCAGGAGTCTCGGCTGGATGGTGTTGAAGGCGCTGGAGAAGTCAAAGAAGAGAATCCTCACAGCGCTGCTGGCCCTCTCCAGGTGGGACAGAGAGCGATGCAGGATGGAGATGATGGCGTCCTCCACACCAATGCCAGGTCGGTAAGCAAACTGCATGGGGTCCATAGCAGAGCTTACTGTGGTGCGGAGGTGACTGAGGACGAGCCGCTCCATGGTCTTCATCAGATGAGACGTGAGGGCCACTGGTCTGAAGCTGTTGAGGTCACTGGCGTGCAGTGTTTTTGGCACAGGAACCACACATGAGGTCTTCCACAGTGCAGGGACGACACTTTGCTCCAGACTCAGGTTGAAGACTCGATGTATGACTCCACACAGCTTATCTGCACAGGACTTGAGGAGGCGCGGGCTGATGTTGTCTGGTCCTGCTGCCTTCATCTGTCTAAGGCGCCTGAGTTGCTCTCTAACCTGGTCTTTTGTGAGAGAGATGGAGGATGATTCCCCGGACGAGGTGTGGGGAGGAGGTAGGTGAGAGGTGGGGGTGGTGGGCTCAGGCACAGGCTGCTGAGCAGGGGGAGTGTTGGGGGGATGTGGTGGTGTCGCCTCAAATCTCAGGAAGTGTGAGTTGAGGTCATTGGCTCTCTGTATATTGCCCTCTGACTGTGTCCTGGGGGGGTTGAAGCCAGACACAGTCTTCATTGCATTCCACACCTTTGGAGCTGTTGTTCTATCTGCTTCTTGTAGGCAGCTTGGGCCCTCCTGATATTTCTCCTCAGCTTCCTCTGTGCCTCCTTCAGAGCCTGTTTGCTCCCTGACCTAAAGGCTCTCTTCTTCTCCTTCAGCAGAACCTTTATGTCCCGGTTGATCCACGGCTTGTTGTTAGGAAAACACTGTACCGTTTGAGTGGGTACAATGTTTTCGTAGCAGAAGTTGATGTAGTCCGTGATACACTCTGTCATGGAGTTGATGTCCTGTCCGTGGGGGTCACAGAGTTCACTCCACACAGTAGTGCTAAAGCAGTCTCTGAGGGCCTCCTCGCTTTCTGCAGTCCACCTCCTCAACACACGGGGCTCCATAGGCTGCCTGTGCACCAGCGGGACATAGACTGGCCTTAGGTGTATGATGTTATGGTCTGATCTGCCCAAAGGTGGAAGAGCAGATGCAGTGTAGGCATAGGTGGATTAATGACCGGGCCTACCGGGCCCAGGCCCAGGGGGCCAGAGGCCCCAAGGGGCCAGGCCAACTTGGCCCCGCGGCCGCGACCCAAGCAAAACTACTTTTGCAAAAATAATAATCTTAGGCCCCAAGGGGCCAGGCCAACTTGGTCCCGCGGCCACGATCCAAAGAGGGTAAGAGGCCCCAAGGGGCCATGATCCATAGAGGGTAAGAGGCCCCAAGGGGCCAGGTCAACTTGGCCCCGCGGCCACGACCCACAGAGGGCCTGAGGTCCTAAGGGGTCAGGCCAACTTGGCCCCGCGGCCATGATCCATAGAGGGTAAGAGGCCCCAAGGGGTCAGGCCAACATGGCCCTGCGGCCATGATCCATAGAGGGTAAGAGGCCCCAAGGGGTCAGGCCAACATGGCCCCGCGGCCACGATCCATAGACGGTCAGAGGCCCCAAGGGGCCAGGCCAACTTGGCCCCGCGGCCACGATCCATAGAGGGTCAGAGGCCCCAGGGGGCCAGGTCAACTTGGCCCGGCGGCCACGATCCATAGACGGTCAGAGGCCCCAAGGGGCCAGGCCAACTTGGCCCCGCGGCCACGACCCACAGAAGGCCAGAGGCCCCAAAGGGCCAGGCCAACTTGGCCCCATGGCCGCAAGCCACAGAAGGCCAGAGGCCCCAAGGGGCCAGGTCAACTTGGCCCCGCGGCCACGACCCACAGAGGGCCTGAGGTCCTAAGGGGTCAGGCCAACTTGGCCCCACGGCCATGATCCATAGAGGGCCAGAGGCCCCGAGGGGTCAGGCCAACTTGGCCCCGATCCATAGAGGGTCAGAGGCCCCAAGGGGCCAGGCCAACTTGGCCCCGCGGCCACGACCCACAGAGGCCCCAAGGGGCCAGGCAAAATTGGCCCCGCGGCCATGATCCACAGAGGGCCAGAGGCTCTCAATCATTATTATCAAAGCTAATTCTCAAATTGGATGGATCACACAACCTCACTCACATATTCTTTATCAATTATTAAAGGTTGTTTCTGAATTTTGATCACAGAACTTAATGCAAATATTCTTGATTGATTGACAAAGCTCATTCTCAAATTTTGATTACACAACCTTACTCTGACAAATTATCATTATCAAAAAGCTCTATCTCGAATTTGGATCACAGAATCTCACTCAAGTATTCTTAGCTGTGCCCCTCCCCCATCGAGTCTTTCATAAACCGGTCTGTTCTTTTAGAATCTCCTCATTTGGTATTTTGAACTCGTGAGAGACTGCTCAAAATTTGGTTTCCTTTCCCTCAGTTCAGACTCAGAGATAATTTGAAATCATTCAACAAGAAGTTTAACGCGCGCACACACACACACACACACTTGAGTTGAGCATTACTTGGAAATTCTTATATTTTCCATTTTGCTGTTACTATCAGCATCTTCCCATTTTGTCCTTTTCTTTCGAAAAAGTTTACAGTCTGACATTTGTCACTGCTGTCAGTTAATAACTTTTTGGTCTTTGACCCATTTTGTCATTTTCTCGATTCGATCGTCACTGACCACTCTCTCCTGTCTGGCAGACATCGTTGCTGCCATCATAGCTAGCAAGCTGCCTGCAGATAGCAACATTTTGGTGTCCTTTGTGAAAATATTTAGATAGAAGAAAAAAGTGCACAAAGTTGTACAATTATTATCTTTTCTAAATATTTGTTTCACTGTCAGTGTGATTGACCGACTTTGCCGCTAGATTTCGTGTCTTTTGGCCATACCTGGCTAGCGACTAAAAACATCATTTAGCGACTTTTTGGTTGTGAAGATAAGTGGTAAAAGCAGATCTGCCTGTTGGTCTTCCCACATTTTGCCATTTGGTACTTTGCACTCTTGTTGGTCACTCCAAGGCATTTGTCCCTGCCTTCAGCTAGTCACTTGGCTCTTTTGGAATATATTTCACTGTAATTGGCTCTCTCTCTCTTTCTCCTCAGTACAAATCAGTCTGTTCCCTTGCCATTTAGACATTTTCTTGATTCGATCATCACTGACCACTCTGCTCTCCTGCTGTCTATCAGACGAATCAGTTGATTCTCTGCTCTCAATTGTCTATGCTAGTAAGCTGTTATTCTCTGCTTTGGAGTGTTGATGCTGGGTTGCTAGTTTTCTAAATCACCTCACACACTTGAAGGAAGCAGCACCGATCATAAACACACAAACAAACTCACACACACACACACACACACACACACATAGTTGGTTTATCTGTTGTGATAGGCAAAGAGCCAATGTGCAAAGAAAGAAGGGAAATATGGATCATAAACGTTTAAGTGGAGGAGCTAGAAAAAAAATTCAGCAAGAAAAGAAAAAAAAGGAATCAGTTTTACTTGAGAGTGTTCCAAATATCTCCAGCTTCTTCAGTACAAAGACATCTGCTGAAAGAAATTCTATAAATGCTACTGCAAATTCAGCTAAGGTTAGCAATGCACCTGAGCTAGCATGTAGCTCCCAAGATCCTGAGACCACTACAAGTGTAGACACTGAACCAAATGCTTCTGATGCTTATGATTCAACCAATTCAGCAGTAGCCAGTTGCTCGGATGAATGTGAGGTCACTGCACCTCTGGACAGCATAGAAAATGAGCTGAATCTTTCTTCAACACCATCTACAGTGACAACTCTACCTAGTGATCCTGCTAAATGGGCTGAGACCCTCACTGAGTCAATGAAGGAAGTTCTTATTCAAAGAGGTGCAAAATCATTTCACAACCGCCACAGCCATTATCCAGCTTCTGTGAGGAACAGTGGGCTAGGAGGCAAAACCCGATGCCTAAACAATGAACATTTTACTTCACACTTGCCCAATGGACGACGAGTACAAAGAGAGTGGCTGATGTACTCTCCCTCTACTGGTAATGTTTACTGCTTTGAATGCAAACTGTTTTCCCCAAAAACGCATTCTTTTGTGACAGGCTATTGTGATTGGAAACACTCAGAAAGATTTGGTGAACATGAGCGAAGTGCTGAGCACATAACCTGCATGCAAGCAGTCTTGAACCGCGCCAAAGGTGCCACAGTTGATGCAGACCTGTTCAAACTGTTTCAGGCAGAGAGCAGCTATTGGAGGCAGGTGTTACAAAGAGTTGTTGCAGTCATTAAATTCCTTGCAGAAAGGGGCCTTGCATTTAGGGGTAAAAATGAATCATTAGGGTCTCCTCTCAATGGGAACTACCTTGGTATTCTGGAGGTCCTGGCTGAATTTGATCCCTTTCTAAAGGATCACATCAGAAAGTTTGGGCAGATGGGTCGAGGTAATACCTCATATCTGTCCTCCACCATTTGTGAGGAATTCATTGAATTGATGGGTGCAAAAACCAAACAGGCTATAGCAGATGAACTGCAAGCAAGCAAATACTACTCTATCATTGTGGATTCAACCCCAGATTTATCTCATGTGGACCAATTGATTATTGATTATTTGATTATTATTGATTATTCATATTCCGTTTTGTTAGCAAAGAGGGCAGTGTTGTTGAACGCTTTGTGGGTTTTGAGCCCATTACTAGCCATACAGGTGAAAGTTTGGCTAACTGTGTCATGTCTGTGTTGGAAAATCTAGGGTTAGAGCTGTCAAATTGCAGGGGGCAGGCTTATGATAATGCCAGCAACATGTCAGGGAGGTATAATGGGTTGCAGGCTCACTTAAAGAAAAGCAACCCATTAATACACTATATTCCATGTGCAGCTCACTCTTTGAATTTGGTGGGAGTCAACAGCATTGACAGATGTGGAAATGAAGTCTCTAAGTATTTTGACTTGATTCAGTCTATTTACAACTTCACAACTGCATCCACACACCGATGGGACAGGGTATTTGGCAATTCCAACATAGATCTCACACTTAAAGCTTTATCCAACACGCGTTGGAGTTGCCGTGCAGAATCTACCAAAGCACTGTGGCAGAACTACAGTAAAATAAAAGCAGCACTACAGGTTATTTCCACTGATGACACAGAGAAACGAGACACACGAACTGAAGCTGACAGTCTAGTGCGGAAGCTGGATTCACTTGAGATGGCCTTCATGGCAGGCTTTTGGGACACTGTTCTGTCCAGATTTCAGGCCACAAGCCTGCAACTTCAAAAAGCAGACATGGACCTTGGTACAGCAGTTAGATTGCTGGAATCTCTGCGCACCTTTGTTCTCTCCCAAAGAGATCTATTTGATCATTTTGAGCAGAAAGCCTTAAACATGTTGGGTGGCACCCCATCTTACAGGGCTAAACGGACGAGGAAACGTAAAAAGTTTGCTGATGAATCAGCATCCCCAGATGTTGTGCTTGAGGGAAGGCAACTGTTTCAAACAGAGACATTTATTGCCTCTATTGATCAACTGAGTTCAAGCCTTAATCACCGTCTGGAGGCCTACAAACATCTGAACAATTTGTTCAGTGTCCTTTTCTCTTTGGATACAGAGTCCAATGCTTCAGTCCTTCACAAGGCCAAGATTCTCACTGAATCATACCCATCTGACCTCAATGAAAGTCTTGGACAGGAGCTTATACAGTTCAAATCTTTTATACAGCTCAACAACACTGATGAGGAGAGGACCCCTTCAGGACTGCTCAAAACAATAATACATTTTGGACTACAGCCTACGTTTCCTAATACATACATTGCGCTACAGATTTTTCTCACTCTACCGGTCAGTAACTGTGAGGGAGAACGCTCATTCTCTCTTTTGTCAAGAGTAAAAAATGAGCTGCGCACAAGAATGACTCAGAAAAGATTAAATGCGTTATCTCTAATGGCAATTGAGAGTGAGCTGACAAGAGAGTTGGACTTCAATGATGTGGTGGATGATTTTGCAAAATTGAAAGCACGAAAGAAACCCCTTGCTTAAAGGTGCACTGTGTAAGATTTTTAGGTTATTTCCAGAATTCACCCATTCACTAATGTTAGGCTACCTGTTTTCATGAATACTTACCACCACCATAAAATTCTAAGTATCCATTATGACTTGGAGAATTGCACTCTCGCCATTTCTGGGAAGTGTCACCTCGATTGTGAAGATAGGATTGACTTTAGGCAGAAGCTTGGTGCTTTCTCTGGCAAACTGAACCTCAAGCTTCATTCTCTGCAGCTTTGCATTCTTGTGTAGACTTTCATCCACAAGGAACTTTTCAACTTCCCCACTATCGTGAAGGGGCCATAAAAAGATTTCAGTGTGTCCAGCATCTCTAGTCTCTTACTCTCCTTTCTTTGAGCCATCTCTTGTTTCTCATCTGCCCTACTCTCGAATTTTGCCTTCATGAATTTACTCCAGTTGAGTTCAACCTCCCTTTTTGCTTGTGCTGCTGCCTTGAAACCTCTGAAGCTCCTGGCACTTCTGTAAAATTATTGACCTATTGACTGCGTTCAGTGTGCCCAACTTCTTCAGTTTGTAGTCCACCTTGCCACATTGTCTCTTCATCCCAATGTTGTGCACAGGGGTGCCATCAATGTTACTAGCCTGTTCACTGACAGGGTCCATTGGGAAGGTCTCCTCATCCATCTTCTGCCTGGCCAGGACAGTCTTCAGATGGGGCAGCATGAGATCTGTCAGCTGCTTCACTTCATCCAAGTATTCGGCAGCCACGTCTGACACTGAGTTCAGGACATGTCCAGTGCCTGTCCAGCCACTATAGCATTCTTGGAAATGGGCTATCTTGACCTGCATGCAGCCCTTGTACCATGAACTGGCCTACACCTTTCTTTGTGGTGCTCTCCGATGCATGTTATCATTTTACCTTTCTCCTTCTCCTCAAGCTTAACCACAAATAGATACAGACTTTGAGCCTCAATTTGCTGCACAGCTGCTGTTATGCCAAAGTGTTTTCCTAAGATATTATTTTATTTTTAATGATAGAAGGGAGGAAAAGGGGGCAAAAATCATGTCCGATTTAGTTTTTTGGGTGGGGTGGGGGGTTTATTTCATGATAGCTACCAACTTCCAATACATAATATCTCTCAAATGACCCAATGCACCATCACTGAAGTGGGCATAATCATTTTCCAAAATGTTTATTTTTAGGCCATTTATCCCCTCCCCCTGTGTCTGTGTGAAACCTGTGCTTGTCAGTGTGGTATACCTAATATTGTGTGTGCAGTATGTGCACTCTTCTGTACAGGACAGTGTGCATGTCTGTTCACAGTATACAGTATTTCTTGCATAGTGCGTGCGTGTGTGTGCGCCCGCACGCGCGGGGGGTTGAGGGGCCAAGACCATGTCAGGCCCAGGGGGCCAAAATTTCTTAATCCGCCCCTGCTGATAAGAAGAGAGAAACGTAAAATATATTTTTAGAAATTAACTCATAAATGTCAGTTTTACTCTCTAGAGTGTGTACCTATAAGCAAAACAAATTATATAAACTACATTTCCCTATCTACTGTCATTCATTTGTGGATTTCCACAGACAGACTCCTACCGTCTCTGTTCTGGGGGCACTGATCAGACAGCCCCACATTTGCATAGAATCTGTCAATCATGTACTATTGCTAGGTGAATTTAATGGCCAATCAGCGTCTCAGAACTTTATGGTCTTGGGGCTCTGAAAATACTGCGCTTTAACAGGCTTCTGAACCCAAGCGCAGGTGCAGAAAATTAGAGGGACGATGGCGAACGTAACGAGCGAGATGCAGCTTCCACCAAATTCGGTGAGATCCTTATTTATCTACCCGTTTGCCAGAAGAACATCCCTGTTGTAGGGTATGAAAATTTCCTGTCATGGTTATTGTGATTGCGGCGAATCCACCTCGTCGCTTAAAACTTTGCGTGCCACACACACATTCCTGTTATACTGTGCTTGTGAGGACCAATTCACTCGCGCTGAGCCCAGTAGCTCCATTAACTTAAAACACACAAGCTGTTCCTGGTTACCTGCTGGCGTATTGAGGGTGCACACTTAATATTTCAGTGGGGTTAGCCGTGTGTGTGTGGGGGGGGGTGTGTGTGTGGGTGCTACGGGGACTTGTCATCTTCAGTCTGGCGGCGTCTTTGCTGGGTTCAAACCCAGTTTGGTGTAATTGAATAAGTCAATGAATCTGTGTAAAAGAATTAGGTTGGAAAAATTATTTGTTTTTGTACATCAATTGTTTGTGGAGGTAATATATGGACAAAACTGATTTATGAGAAGAAATCAGAAATAAGAGCCTGAGGGGAGGGGCTTAAACTATTTAATGAGGGCTGTGGGAAGAAGAGCGGCCATTTCTGTTTTCTGTTTCTTTGTTACATTGCTGGTAACTGGAGGGAGGCTGAGCCCCAGAGGATCTTGTACATGTTTAGTTTCTTTTGCACCCTGTTTGGAGTTTTTGAGCACAATAAATCACCAACACCGGTAACCTGACTGAGCCTGGATTCTTGGAGGCCAAAGAACCCCGTCACAGTGACCCAAATCATCACTGTTACTGTTATTATATAGTAAATTAAATCATTACTGTTAAATTTTATGTATTGTGCAATTGTTTATTTGAATTCTTATTCCGGATTAGTTGGAGACATACACTAGGCTATATCAGCCCCACCAAAAATATTTTTCACCAGCCGCCACTGGTTGAAAGTATTGGAAAGAAAAGAGTGGAAAGTAAAAGAGTGTTGGGAGAAAAGAAAGGATCCCGAGGAGTTATTTACGGAATTCCGGTTGGTGAAGATTTGGAGAGATTAAAGCATAACATCCATAATGTTGAAGTCAGTGATATAAAGAGATTGAAGAAAACAGTTAACAATGAGAGAGTTGACAGCTTATCTGTGCTTCTGGGATTTTCTACTCCAGAAGTCCCGGAGAGAGTTAAAGTGGGTTTCTTGTGTTATCCAGTCAGGCCTTATGTTCCACCTCCACTTCGGTGTTACAAGTGTCAGAGATATGGTCACATTGCTGCAGTGTGCAGGGGCAAACAGAGATGTTTAAAATGTGGAGGGGAGCACAAAATACAAGAATGTGGTGAAAATACTCAGGATAAATGCTGTAATTGTGGTGGAGAGCACAGGGCAACATATGGAGGGTGTGAATTTAGGAAGAAAGCGATTGAGGTTCAAAAAGTGAAAACAACAAACAACCCAAGTTATGCTGAGGCATTAAAGAAGGTTCAGGAAAAGCAAAAGAAAACTGTGGGTAACATACAAGTATTAAGACGAGAACCAGAGCAGCATGCCAGGGTGTATAACCCTGTTGAGTTTGACAAACTAGTTTTGTTTATGGCTTTTGTTATTAACTGCACGGACCAGGACAAACATAAAACTGAAAAAATCTAAATCATTGTTAAAGGAGCTGAGAAATTCTTAGGGATGAGGAATATTTCGTGGGAACAAGTTAAACAAAAACTTGAGGCAGATGGCAATAAGCCAAAGTAAGAGTGATATAAGAATCGATATGAGTAAAACAGAAGTTAAAAGCATTATTAAAAGAAAGATCCGAGAAGATTGAATGAAACAATAGAACACGTAATATATCAGAATAGAGGAAAAGATAATAACTAGACTACGGTTGGGACATACAGGACTTAATTCAACGTTACGATTAATGGGAAAACATGAAACAGGAAGATGTGATGAATGTGGGGAAAATGAAACAATAGAACACGTAATGTATACCTGTAGGAGGTTTCAAAGATAAAGAACGCAATTGATAAGGAGTATGACAAAGGAAAAAGAAAAGTATTGTCTAACAAATATTTTAAGGAAAAGTATTTATGATTCAAGTTATAGAATTATGTTTCGTTATTTATTGGCTACAGGTTTAGTGAAAAGAATTTAGGTTTTTTTTGAGCATGTCTGTCCTGATCCACACTCCTTACTGGTTGGTGTCAGTAATGCACCACTTAGTTGTTTGCCAACCGCCATTAAAAACAAAAAGAAGAAGAAGAAGAAGACCTGGCTGCTAGCTGCTCCTCCATCCTGGGCCTGCACTACCTGGCTGCTAGCCGCTCCTTCATCCTGGGCCTGCACTACCTGGCTGCTAGCTGCTCCTCCATCCTGGGCCTGCACTATCTGGCTGCTAGCCGCTCCTCCATCCTGGGCCTGCACTATCTGGCTGCTAGCCGCTCCTCCATCCTGGGCCTGCACTACCTGGCTGCTAGCTGCTCCTCCATCCTGGGCCTGCACTACCTGGCTGCTAGCTGCTCCTCCATCCTGGGCCTGCACTGCCTGGCTGCTAGCTGCTCCTCCATTCTGGGCCTGCACTGCCTGCACTACCTGGCTGCTAGCTGCTCCTCCATTCTGGGCCTGCACTGCCTGCACTACCTGGCTGCTAGCTGCTCCTTCATATTGGGCCTGCACTACCTGGCTGCTAGCCGCTCCTCCATCCTGGGCCTGCACTGCTTGGCCACTAGCTGCTCCTCCATTCTGGGCCTGCACTGCCTGCACTACCTGGCTGCTAGCTGCTCCTCCATTCTGGGCCTGCACTGCCTGCACTACCTGGCTGCTAGCTGCTCCTCCATTCTGGGCCTGCACTGCCTGCACTACCTGGCTGCTAGCTGCTCCTCCATTCTGGGCCTGCACTGCCTGCACTACCTGGCTGCTAGCTGCTCCTCCATTCTGGGCCTGCACTGCCTGCACTACCTGGCTGCTAGCTGCTCCTCCATTCTGGGCCTGCACTGCCTGCACTACCTGGCTGCTAGCTGCTCCTCCATTCTGGGCCTGCACTGCCTGCACTACCTGGCCACTAGCTGCTCCTCCATTCTGGGCCTGCACTGCCTGCACTACCTGGCTGCTAGCTGCTCCTCCATTCTGGGCCTGCACTGCCTGCACTACCTGGCCACTAGCTGCTCCTCCATTCTGGGCCTGCACTGCCTGCACTACCTGGCTGCTAGCTGCTCCTCCATTCTGGGCCTGCACTGCCTGCACTACCTGGCTGCTAGCTGCTCCTCCATCCTGGGCCTGCACTACCTGGCTGCTAGCTGCTCCTCCATTCTGGACCTGCACTGCTTGGCCACTAGCTGCTCCTCCATCCTGGGCCTGCACTGCTACACTACCTGGCTGCTAGCCGCTCGTTCATCCTGGGCCTGCACTACCTGGCTGCTAGCTGCTCCTTCATCCTGGGCCTGCACCACCTGGCTGCTAGCTGCTCCTTCATACTGGGCCTGCACTACCTGGCTGCTAGCCGCTCCTCCATCCTGGGCCTGCACTGCCTGCACTACCTGGCTGCTAGCTGCTCCTCCATTCTGGACCTGCACTGCTGGCCACTAGCTGCTCCTTCATCCTGGGCCTGCACTACCTGGCTGCTAGCCGCTCCTCCATCCTGGGCCTTCACTGCCTGCACTACCTGGCTGCTAGCTGCTCCTCCATTCTGGACCTGCACTGCTTGGCTACTAGCTGCTCCTCCATCCTGGGCCTGCACTGCCTGCACTACCTGGCTGCTAGCCGCTCCTCCATCCTGGGCCTTCACTGCCTGCACTACCTGGCTGCTAGCCGCTCCTCCATCCTGGGCCTGCACTGCCTGCACTACCTGGCTGCTAGCTGCTCCTCCATCCTGGGCCTTCACTGCCTGCACTACCTGGCTGCTAGCCGCTCCTCCATCCTGGGCCTGCACTGCCTGCACTACCTGGCTGCTAGCTGCTCCTCCATTCTGGACCTGCACTGCTTGGCTACTAGCTGCTCCTCCATCCTGGGCCTGCACTGCCTGCACTACCTGGCTGATAGCTGCTCCTCCATTCTGGGCCTGCACTGCCTGCACTACCTGGCTGCTAGCTGCTCCTCCATTCTGGACCTGCACTGCTTGGCCACTAGCTGCTCCTCCATCCTGGGCCTGCACTGCTACACTACCTGGCTGCTAGCCGCTCCTTCATCCTGGGCCTGCACTACCTGGCTGCTAGCCGCTCCTTCATCCTGGGCCTGCACTACCTGGCTGCTAGCCGCTCCTTCATTCTGGACCTGCACTACCTGGCTGCTAGCCGTTCCTTCATCCTGGGCCTGCACTACCTGGCTGCTAGCTGCTCCTCCATCCTGGGCCTGCATTGCTTGGCTACTAGCTGCTCCTCCAATCCTGCACTTGATCTGCTAGCAAACTGCATTTTTCACCATACTAAACACGCTGCTTCTAACTGGTATGACATATCATTTAAACATGCATTTTTCAGGTGTATCATTGTGCTTTTTGCTCATTTGCTGTTTTCACAATAATCACAAAAATGTTGGACAGAAACTGAATGCTCATATTTCTGAACAAATCCAGGTTGATGTGACATATGTTCATAACAAATCAACTGCTCCAATGTTCAGAATACCAGTTTCAAAATGTAAAGATATGTTTGTCTCAAAACGTTTGGTCATTAATCAACTTCTTAGCCTATCAATCTTGCATGATTATTTTTCACTGAATGAAACCTCTATTATGTTACTTTCGATTGAAGCCTCGTCCAAAAATGTTAAATCTTATACTTTAGGAAAACAAAGGCGATTAATTCTTATGCTGCTTTTAATGTCTGGAAACATACAGCCAAACCCTGGCCCAGAGGCTCAGACTCCATCTGACTTTAAGTCCTTATCTGGCCTCAAAATTATTAATCTCAATGTCCGAAGTCTATTGCCTAAAATTGATCAAGCACAGATTTGGGTAAAATCAACAAAAGCTGATATAGTGGTTATCTCAGAAACCTGGCTAACAAAATCTATATCTGACAATGATGTTTGCATAAATGGCTTTCAAATGTATCGTGTTGACAGAGCATCTAAAGGTGGTGGGGTTGCCATCTATATAAACTCATCCTTCAATGTAAAATTACTTCAGGCTGAATCTCTCTGTAAACAATTTGAACTGTTAGCACTTAACATTGAAATCTCTAAAGGTTTGCATGTAAATGTTGTAGGATGCTATAGGCCACCTTCAGCCACCCAAAATGCACTTCAATCACTAAAGGATTTCCTGCTTAAGCTTGACTCAATTGAGACTATGCTAATTGGAGATCTGAACTGGGACTGGCTTAGTCCAAATTCAGAAGATTTTAAATCCCTGTGTGATAATTTCAACCTAACACAATTAATAGAGTCCCCCACTCGCCCAAACAACAAGAATCCCTCAAAGTCCACACTGATAGATTTGATATTAACAAATGCTCCACAAAAATATTCCTCCACTGGGGTTTTTTGCAATGATCTCAGTGACCACTGTCTTGTAGCCACTGTTAGAAACACCAAAATGGACAAGAAGAAACCACGTATTATAATAAAAAGAGATTTAAAACATTTCAATGAACAAGCCTTCTACCATGACCTTTGTAAGTGCCAATGGGAGAGAATTGACCTAATTCCTGATGTTGAAACAGCTTGGTCATTTTTCTATGAGTGTTTTATGGCTGTTGTTAATAAAAATCAGAATTAAAGGAAGAGATAACCATTGGTTCACACCAGAATTGGCTAATGCTTTACACGAGAGAAACTTGGCATGGACAAAGGCAAGGAAAACCCATCTTAAACGCGACTGGGATATTTTCAGAAAATTGAGAAATAAAAGTACCTCTCAAACAAAAAAATCAAAGTCCGAATTCTACTTATCAACCACAACTGAAAGTCTCAATGACCCTAAAAAGTTTTGGAAAACAATTAAAACTTTGACTGTTGAAAATAACTCACAGACTTTGCCAAATTTAAATGTTCATAACTCAACAAATATCTATGATAAAGTCGAAATGTTAAATTGTTTTAATCAACACTTTATATCCTCCAAACCCTCTAACATGTCAACCACGCCTATAACAACACCTGCACCAGTTTCTGATGTGTCAAAATTCAGTTTTCAGCCTTTTACGTTGTGTCAAGTCTATAATGCATTGAAATCATTAGATGCTCGAAAATCTCAAGGACCTGACCTAATTGATTCCTACTTTTTAAAAATATCAGCAGATTACATAGCTCAACCCTTGACTTACATTTTTAACTTAAGTCTAAGCACTATGCAAATTCCCAAAATTTGGAAGTCTGCTTTTGTCACTACTATTCAAAGGTGGCGATTCAGCAATCTTAAATAGCTATCGGCCTATATCAAAGCTCTGCATCCTATCAAAGGTTTTAGAATCTTTAATCAATGAACAGTTGAAAGAATATCTGTACTCTGAACGATATCTTGGCATCTCTTGAAAATAAACAGCATTGTGCTGCACTCTTCATTGATTATCAAAAGCGTTTGACACTGTCAACCACAATTTACTTGAAGAGAGATTGACCAATATTGGACTCTCTAAACAAGCTGTTGGATGGTTCAATAATTATCTGACTGATCGATCCCAATGTGTCAAATCACATAAAATTTGTTCTGGTACATTGTCACTAACTAAAGGAGTGCCCCAAGGCTCCATTTTTGGGCCTCTACTATTTACTATCTATGTGAACAATGTTGGCCAGGATCTTATAGACACTAACTACCATTTTTATGCTGATGACATGTTTTTTTACAGTTTTGGAAAAAACCCTAGTGCGTGTCTCTTTACTTTACAAATTGCTTTTAATTTGGTTCAGCACAGGCTTTTAAAACTAGATCTTTCTTTAAATTCAAATAAAACTAAAATGATGTTATTTTCAAAAACAAAGACAAAATAGCAAAATAGCGATCCTCTTATCACCTTGGATGGGTCAGAGATAGAAAGGGTTCAATCTTTTAAATATTTAGAAATTTTAATTGATAGTCTAAATTTTAAACCTCATGTCGAACAATTGATCAAGAAACTCAGACTGAAAATTGGCTTCTTCTTTAGGAATAGGCTTTGTTTCTCTTTTAATTCGAAGAAGAGACTGGTAGCTGGAACGTTTTTACCCATTCTGGACTATGGTGACCCAATCTATATCAATGCCCAGATCAAGTTCTAAAATGTTAGACTCAGTTTACCATGCCTCCGTACGCTTTATCACAAATTGTAAGCCTCGCACACACCACTGTGAACTTTACATACGTGCGGGCTGGCCAGCATTAGAGACTCGTAGACTCACTCACTGGTATATGATCATTTATAAGGGTATTCTGCGTCTTCTCCCCTCATACCTCTGTGAGTACATTCAACCAAGAGTGGCTGGACTGTATTCTCTACGTTCTCAAGAGTCTTTGCTTCTGTCTGTACCTAGTGTCCGCACTGAAGCTGGAAAGACAGCTTTTCAATGCTCTGCTCCCACAGCATGGAACAATCCTCAGAAAGACTGGAAGTTGAAGGATTTGATTCCAATCGGACATTTTAAACAATTGCTCAAAGGTTTGGAAATGAGATCTATGGTTTGTAACTGTTTTATGAATTTCTAATTATAGATAGATGTAATTCTAAACAGTAATATAATTTGTAATGTATTCTTTTGCCGCTGTCTTGGCCAGGACTCCCTTGAAAAAGAGATTCTTAATCTCAATGGGACTTTTCCTGGTTAAATAAAGGAATAAAAAAAAAATAAATAAATAAATAAAAAATAATAATAAGGTGATTGAAGCACCGCTAGCTGCATTAGCTAACCTGCTAAGGTTTAATTCTTGCTAACCAAACCCCACTGCTGCATCACAGCAACATAGAATAGATCAGCAACCATTGCTGCCATGCTGATCATAAACCACAACCTTGCTGCAGAAAATGGCTGCATGATCTAAACAGAGAATAAAATGTGGAGTCAACTGCATCCCTGCAAGACCCTGAAAAGAAGCTGGAGTGAAGGGGGTCAGAGGAGGTTCAGGAGCAACAAGTTACTCTGAATGAAGAACAGAAAACAGACAAAGATGTTTTTTCTTCATGGCTTCAGCAGGAGGAGATCCTGAGTTTCTTCATTTCAACTGTTCTGGTGAAAAGATCAACATTAAAACCAGAGTTTGAGTTTTATTTGGTTTTTGCCTCATTTCCATCTCCACCAAGGAGCCGATCAGAGACCAACCAAGGATCTGACAAGTTCAACAGACTTTAGAGATAAACTCTGATGGTTCAGACAGAACTGGAGCTCTGATCCTCAAAGAAGAGCAACAAGATTCAAAGATCAAGCTCAGGTTCATGTGGAGATTTTCTGTCCTGAAAACTTCCCATCATGCAGCAGGTTTTAATCAGAGCAGATTCCTTCCTGTCAGTCAACCGTTTCACAAATATCCTTCACAGCTCCTCGTTCCAACATCCAGCCTGAGAGATTCACTCAGAAACCAAACGTTTGCGTCACAGAGAGCAGCTTCAGAGTCAGAGATCAGGTGGAAACCTTTAGATGATGAAGCTGCTGGTTGAAACACGAGGTCTGACTTTAAACAGCTTCAGGAAGCTGATCTCACTCCACTTTGATCCGGTTCTGGATCATCAGCTCGGCTCTGATGACGTTCAGGTAAAAATAGCTCCTGGATGATCTGAGCTCAGTCTGGGAAAAACCTCTGATGTTTTCTAGAAGCTGCAGGAAGTCAGGAATGAACCTTTAAAGGTTGAACAGCTGCTTCACTGAGGTTCTGCAGCAGAAATCAAGAAGTTCACTGATAATTCTCCATCATGTGAGACTGAAGCTGATCTCAGCTCTGAACTCTGCAGGAGTTTCATCTGACTGATGATGCTTCATCTGAATTTCTCTGCTGCTGCCAGAAGAAAACAGGAAAACTGAAACAAACATTTAGTTTCATCATCAAACATCAGGAGAACATGCAGCAGAAAGTCCATCAGACCTGAGATCATCTGCAGCTTGTTTTCACACATGAAGATGCTGAAGATGAAGCAGCTCTGGCTCCGCCCCCCTCAGAGCTTGGAATGAAAAGTAGTTAAAGATCCAGTAGTGATGTGATGAGCCGAGGCTTGGAGGCGTGTTTCTGCAAAGCGCCTATGGAGGCTTGCTTCATTTAGGACGTCCGAAGCCTCACTACCCCCCCATACCATGTGACCGCTTCAGGAAGTGGTTACGCTCGCCTGGAACTTCAACAGGCATTTAAATAGTATCAAGTCAAGATGATGGAGTTTGGAGGAGAGCTGCGGTCAGTTGGATAGAGTTTGGATAGATTCTAAGAATAGATTGGTTGGAAAAACAACCAATCTAGTTGGTTAAAACTAGTTTGAAACTGAGCAATTCTCTGGTTACAGTTGTATTATTAGTATTTAGTACTATTGCTTTCTAAGAAATATTTACTATTGCATGTGAGGTCAGCTTTAAGACTTCAGTCCACTAGCTGTTGGTTGAAGACCTGGTTTCAGCTTTTCAAAGTTCCTGTACTTCCTAACCAGGATTTTGGCCAAAGTGATTGTTTTGGTTTGCCCTTTAACCCATATAGATTGGTTAAAAACAAATTAGATTGGTTGGTTTAACCAAAACATTGGTTGGACACATAACTTCCAACCAGATGAAAACCAGAAACCCTGGAAAAAAGATAATGTTTGAATAAAATGACTAACGCTTTTCATTTTGCTCATCATTGCCTGATTTTATCGTCTACTTGAGCTTTTTTCACTAAAACTACAGAAAAACTGTCTACTTTAAAAGATTAAGACATTTTACGCACACAAAAAAACGAACAAAACATTTTATTATACAAAACAATCATGAACAATTTCAAAGGAACTTAAATCGTTGAAGCAATTTGGTCAAATGGTTCAATGCGGCTTCATCTCACCATCACTAGTTTGTGATGAAGCATCAGAGGAACCTGATAAACCTGCAGCAGGAGGAGAACTTCAGTCCTCTGAGCAGCTCCTGTTCTTCACTCCTCCTCCTCCTCCTCCTCCTCCTCCTCCTCCTCCTCAGAGGATGATGAAGGTCTCTGTTCAGGATGAACTGTTCTCTTGTTGAAGGGCGCCCTCTAGTGGTTGATGGCAGCACTGCTTTATCTACCAGAGGAGTTAAAAAGCTTCACAGCTGCATGTTGACTCTGAGCTTCCAGGTAGAGCCCTGCACTCTGCGGGACACAACGCAAAGCGGTGCGGCGCGGGACAAATATTGAAGCTCATTGCGGTGATAAGCGGCAGTCCCGCGAACTAAAAACCTGTTTTAAAATGTAAAATAAAGTCATAAATGATCGGTCTATGTCTATCATATATATACATCTGCAATGTGCACAACTGCAGCTCGTGCCACCTAACGCGCGTCACGCACTATGCGGTGAAGAATCAGCCAGTAATGTCCTCAGCGAAGCACTGCGGGTTTAATTCCTCAAACTAATGAAACCAATTGCCTTGAGCAGTAGAGGAATGAGGAATCATGCGGGAACTGCGGGAGGGAGCGGGGCTGGAAATCTGTCCCGCCAGGCCTCTACTTCCAGGATCAAACCTCACAATCCAAGGACCAGAACCAGGAAGTGAAGAAGGTCCATCAGAACCAAACAAGCAGAAACACAAGGTCCAACATTTTAAAACAGAAGATAGAAAAATAAATCCAGAGATGCAGAAAGGAGGCAGGAAGATGGAGGAGAAATAAAGAGATTTAACAACTGAAACAGAAACTTAGAAAAGTAAAACCATGAACTAAAGAACATGGAACCAAACAAACCCAAAGATGGAGACGAAGCCGACTGAGCAGAACCAGCAGAACCTGAAGAACCAAAGGAGAATAAATACTGAGGAGAACTGATCAGTGGAACCAGAACCAGATCAGAACAATTAGCAGAGGAACCATCTGAGATAGAAACCAGAGGAACCAAACAGAAGAAATGGAAGAACCACGACTAAACACAGAGACCAGAACCTCAGAAACAGGAAACCAGAACCAGAACCAACAGGAGAAACTCAGAACCAGAGAAAACAGGAAGTAAAGTGAACCCAGAACAGGAAGAGTCCAACTGACCCAAATCAAACAGGAAACGACCGATAAGAACCTCAGAACCTAAAGACGACTCTAAATACCAGAACCTAAATGGACCCAACAGAACCAACAAAGTCCAACACGTGATTCTGATACCTAGAAGTTCATCAGAGGAAAAGTCTGGACCTCAGCAGGACCAGATCAGAACCACCGGATCAGAACCACTGGGTCAGAACTTTATTAGTAGCTGATGGTCATTTGGTCTCCAGGAATAAACTTCCCCCTCAGCTCCTTCCTGACAGACTGATCCCAGAAAGATCCCAGTCAGAGAAAAAGACGTCATGAAAAACATCTGAAGCAGGCTGGACCTTTTCTCTGAGGCAGAACCAACTTTGGGTTTCTTCCCAGCTCTACAGCTCCTTTCAGGACGGCTTCCCGGGGTCTAAGAGGACACAGAACTTTATACTTAGATCCAAACTGATCAGTGATGTTCTGACGTAGAATCTGGCTCTCAGCTAAGCCCCCCACTAACACAATACAACCAATGTTGGAATATTTGGCTGATATTTCCCAGATCTTCCAGGTGATGGTCTGCAGACTCCGATCATAGAAAGACCTCAGAGTGTCTCTGGAGATCCTGATGCGTCCATCATCCCAGGAAGCTCCTCCCACTGAATCAAAGAACCTTTCAATGTTTTTCTCTTTCTCAGCCTGTTTTCTCAGGTTCTCTGGGCAGCAGATCTGAACATCTTCATCCACATGTTTGACACGGAGAAAATCATCCATCATTTCCTGAACCTCATTGGGGAAGTTTGCTTCATGTTCTTCCCACAATTTATAAGAGAATATTTTACTGAGGAACTTTTTGAATTTATCGTCCACATCTCGTCCTCCCAGATATCCACCATCATGATGCAGCTTCTTCAGAGCTCCTCCTTCCAGAACTTCATAAACAGCGAAGTGAGAATAATCTTTGAACAAACAGGAAGAGAATGAAAGAGAATAAAGAATAAATGTGAGAAAACAGCTTATTGTTCATTAAACTCACATTCAGCAAACATTCATCTCAAAGTTTCCATCAACAAACATTTCTTGGTTCTCTTGATGTTTGAACACAAAGATTTTTCAAACTCGTCTCTCAATAAACATTGAAGAACCGTGATGAACAGTTACCTCCACAGTCCACAACAAGGTACCGTCCTCCTCCTCTGGGTCGGGTCTCCAGCAGGACTGTGGTTTCTTCTGGTTCTGGTCCAAAGTGAACTGCTACCTGACCTCCTGGTGGATCTGTAGAAACACAGAAACCTCACTGAGCTCAACTATGAAACAGCTTCAATGTTTCTGCAGGTAGATTCAGGCTGTTGGAGGTTTTTAGGCCCATTGGGTCGGTTCCCTTATCAGCGTCTCTGCCTCCACAGGATGTGATGCTGGAAATGTGTGGAGAAGAAGTTTCCAGATCAGTGGTGACCCTGGGTCACAGCAGCTCCCTCAGACCATCTCAGAAGGCCACCAAAGCTAGAAAAATGGACAGAGAGTCTTTTCTGTCCGAGTGACGCGTCTCTGACTGATATCTGAGTAGAACCCGTGATGAAGGCGTCTGGATTCACAGGAAGTGATGTCACGTCTGGTCAGGAAGTGACCAAAGTGGGCGTGTCCAAATGAAAGCTGGTTTCCAGGTCATGGTTGAACTAAAGAGCAATCAGGCTTGGTTCCTCTGAACTCTGGTGGCTGCCTCAGTGATTAGAGTCGCTGATAAAGCAGCTGAACATCGACTAGATGAAGCTAAATGTTGTTATCTGGAGACTTTATTGATCCTCCACCTTCAGGATAGATTGATTTCATCTGGCTGTTCAACGCCTCAGATGGAGACTCTGACATGTTGGATCACCATGGTTACAGATCCACTGGGATTGAGGCCAAAGGTCATTTCACAGTCAGGGTTAAACTGAGCTGAGTTCTGAGACACATCTGAAGTCAGGAACATTTTCAGGATTTTCATCCTAAATGATTGAAAGCAAACAAGCTGAAAGGTTGAAATGTTGCTGAAAAGCAGAAGCAGGAGAGTTCAGGGTGAGGTTTTCATCCAAGCAGCTCCTGCCTGTGAATCCTCAGCGCTCTGAGAGGCTGACGCTCCCAGGAGAGGTGGACATGGTCACGGTGTGACGCTCTATAGAGCTGCACATAGAAGCTACAGCAGCTGGAGGAGGGGAAGGATGGAGCTGCTTTCTGCTGCTGCTTCTGCTAGAAAATCAACCTGGAAAGATGGAAATCCAGACTGTCTGGAAAAAAGACTAATGGCTGAAATCTGACTTTAAGATTTGAAGCTTTTTCTCCTTAAAAATCAGCGACTCAATCAGATAAATCCTTCTGATGGATTAAATTCATAAAGAGCAACAGAAGCAGGAAGATGAAACAGTTGAAGAAAAATAAAGAAGGAAAAAGAAAATAGAAATCTTCTAGAAACCAGAGTGGGCCGAACCTCCTCCTCAGTGATTTAAAGGTTTATTCCCAGAAAAAGCTTTTCCAGGTTGGAACAACCAGTTCTGAGGTTCTGATTGGTTTTCCTCATTGGGTCGGGTCGGTTCTGATGCTTTATTTATCTGATTCTATTCATCAATGAAACGATTCTTTGCTTTTACTCAGGTTATCTTTGACTGTTGCTTTATGGTGGGAAACATTTCAGAACAAAGATGGAACAAATACTTCAACATTTCCACACTAGTTCTCTGGATCAGTAGGACCGGTCCAAACGGATCAGCTAAAGGATCCATTGACATGTTGAACTGGTCCTATAATCCAGAGCAGAACCTGCTAGATGCTGAATGTTGCTCTGACTTTATGGATCCACACAGTACCAGTACAGCTGGTAGCAGCATCTGTTGGTCCTGGAGGTCGATCCGCTGAGTCTCTGCTGTGGTTCTGTTGGATGGAACCATCAGATGGAGGCTTCAGACACCAGGCCAGAGCTGCTTCTGGTTCCAGAACCAACATCAGTCTGAATCTAGTTTCTTCTGTTACAAGACCAGCCTGGAAGAGAAATAAAGTCTGATTCTTCTGAACATCTCAGAGCTGCTGTCCTCTTTAGAAACATGATGTTACCTGAACTGCAGCTTCCATCAGGAGCTCTTTAGACCCATCAGGCCAGTCAGCAGGAACAGTCAGCACCCAGGTGAAGTCAGAGGCTCTGAACTCTCCACCTTCTGGAGGAACTTTGATGGTTTTCAGAGCATCGTCCTTCAGGAACCTCAGAACCTCTCTAACAACCTCCAGAAGCGTCATTTTCTCCTTCTTGTTGGCTGCTGGGAGTCTGTCTGACCAGTATCTCTGTGAAAAGGTTTGATTTAGTTGATTGGATCCAAACAGGTTGGTTCATCAGATCTACTGATGCTGAACTACTGTAGACTTAAAGTCAGTCCAAACAGAAACTGATCTTTTTTCTGAATGATGGATTTAAAGATGAACAAACTGGTTTTACTGGTTTGAAAACTAAACCCTGCTGGATTCTGGGTTTATTTCCTTTGGTTTTAAATCCATCAGTAAATTGTTGGAGATGTTTTCTGCTTCAATGATCAATTTATTCATGAAGCTCATCTGCAAAGGAAGTTCCTGCTTTTCAAAGTTTTCTAAACAGGTTAAAGAAACTCAGAGCAAAGAAGTGGGTCTGCAGCAAAGACTGGAAAGTTTCTGCTCTGAGCTCCTCTGATAGGAAGAGGCAGAACATCCCATCATTTAGATGATCCAGCAGGTTGAAGGTGATCTAATCAGCTCTTCCTGGTCCATTAATGGGATCTGTCCTGATTTAATGAACCAATGAAACGACTCAGACTCCATCTAGAGGAATCCTTTCTGTAGAGCAAATGTAGCAGCAGCTTCTTCATGCCTGGAACACCAAGACAGGACACATGGAAAACCAATGGATCCAGATGTAGAAGCAGTGAGCAGAACATCTGGACCACCTCTGGTTTCTCCTTTAGAGGCTGGACTTCCAGCAGCAGCTGAGATGTTGACCTCAGGGCTCTGAGCAGAACATCAGGATCCAATAAATCACTGAGTTCTGCTGGTTGGTTCTGGAGAACCTTTGATGCTCCTTAGATCCCAACATGGACCAAAGGATGATGTCAGTTAGATGCAGAGAGGAGAAGGAAACATGGAGGATGGATCATTTCTGACCTGATCTGGAGAGTTTATCAGCAGCCAGACCATAATAGCTGCACAGGAAGCGTCACCATGACAACCAGATGAGGAGGAAATGATCTTCCTCCTCCAAGTTCTTCCTGATCCTGAGCTTTGCTCTTAGAGCTGCTCTCTAAACCACTTTGAAATGAGACAAACTGAAGGACAGAGAAATCCTCCAGGAGTTATCCAGATGATTTTAGTTCTCATCTTCAGAAACATCTTCAATCAGCAGAGATCAAACATCAACAACTTCTAGTTCCTAGTTCTATGTTTCTGTGGACCAATGGGAACATTTCAATCATGTGAACCAAAGTGTAAAAACTTCAGCAGTTCAACAGGATGACTCCTGGTCCAGAAGCTCAGATGAATCCAACCTGTTTAAAATCCTCATTTAGTCACAGAGCGCCACCTGTCTGTCAGCAGATCCAGAAATAGATCAGATAGAGCTTTTCCTCATCATTGATTGATTGGATATTTAGAGATTAAAATGATTGATCCAGCTGTTCTCCAGATGTTTGATCTTTTTAATATAGATGAGGTGTTTAAGGAGCTGCTGTAGAGACTGGATGTTTGGAGAAGAACTGAAAACGGATCAGAACTGTTCATTTCACAGGATTGTTGATCTGAATTATTTCCAATGTAATAAACTCATTAAAGATTCTGTTCTAATGACAGAAAAACCCAGAATGATTGACAGGATGTGAATTCAGAGCAAACTGCATCTAAAACGTGTCGACTGGATGATTTCACATCAGAACCACATGTTCTCATGTGGATCCAGATCAGATCTGATTGTCTGTGTTTAGAAGAGAGATGAACTCACTGAGAAAACTAAACAATCCTTTGACTGAAAAACTTTGACTTTATTCCTTTTCAGCAGCAGAAAAATCTGCTTTTCTTCTTTGATTTAAGATCAATTATTTTCCTGCTTCTTTATCTTTAGGGTTAAAAACTCTGATCGGATCAGAACCTGGAACCAGATCAAGTTAACGACCAACTGACCTTTATTTCATTATTTAAACTGAACTGAAGAAGATGATGATGAAGATCTATCTGCAGATCTTTACTTTTACTCACTGGGTTCCAGAGATACCACTTGATGTCATCATAGAAATAATGTTTCTCAGTTTCTTCTCCTCTCATTTTGCTGTACGCTGTTTTAGCTTCAGAACCAAACTTCAGGAATTTTCCATCTTCATCCAACAGGATGCAGGTTGGAGTCTTTGGGCGGTCCAGTCCAAGTCCTTCATCCCATCTCTTTAACTGGGCCTCACCTCCTTCCTGTCTGGGTTTGACATTGAAGGCGTAGCCGCTGTATCCATGACCAACGTCTATGGCTATGATGAAAGAATCAGCTCCAGCTGGTTGGAACAGAGAAGAAAGTTAGAATGTGAACAAAGAGCCGTTAGAGACGTTTTACTAGAACAAGTTCTCATTGAAATCAGAGCAGAAACATTTAGAGAAGTTTATAATCTGAACCCTGAGATAGAAAAACTAAAGTGAAACATTAAAGTTCAGTCATTTCATCTTTGATTTTCCTCAGATTCTTCTGCTCCTCCTGCCTGTGATGGACTGGTGACCTGTCCAGTCTGGACCCAACCTCTGAGCCAATAGTTAGAGGAACCAGCCTGAATGGATGGAAGGATGGATCCTGGTGCTACTAGATATTTCATAGAATAACCAGCAAATAGATCTAGTTTCAGAGCATCTATGATCAACAACGTTTCTATTTGAATCCTTTCTTTAGTCTAAAGATCATATTTCTGTAACATGTTTCCTCTTTCTAACCTTCAGATTAATGACTCAGAATAAAGACCAACTCTACTGGTTTGATGAAGATATTATCATGGAGAAAATGTGGCCTAGATCTATTATACTGACCTTTGACCTCAAGCTGAACTTGTTTCCTAGTCAGAAGGTTTCCTGAGGCATCACAGACGGTGCAGGTGTAGATGTCTGAGTCTCTGACTGTCGGGTTCTTCAGGGTCAAACTGAAGTCTCCAGATTTTAGTTTTTTCTTCATCTCTGTTCTGCCTTTATAATACCAGTGTTGGTCTGTAGACCAGATCCTGGATCTCCTGGAACTCGTGTAGATCTCCATCTCCTCACTGTTCCTCCATGTTACTGTGACATCATCAGGCAGACGGACTGCAGTTTTAAAGGGCAGCAGAACAGACTCCTCTCCTGAATCCACCTCCACCCTGTAGACTGAGAACAAACACAGAGGAGATGATGATGATGATGATGATGATGATGATGATGATGATGATGATGATGATGATCCTCCATCAGAAGCAGCTGCTCATCATGTGTAGCTCAGGATTCAGTGAGCAGAAATAAGCAGAATGGACGCTGACAGAACATTCATGGATCTAAAGCTCCTTTCAACCACAGAAGAAGAGACTCACTATCCTCCACATTGGGTGTTTCTCATTATGCGTTCTTGAGCGTTCTCGTGTGCTCGTGTGCTCGTGTGCTCGTGTACTCGTGCCTCAGCCCGAGTACCGTTCCAATTCTCGAGAACGCCAGATCGAGAACGCACCAAATCCCCAGATGTTGTTCTCGCCCCGCCCTCTTTATCGAGCATGCATCAGAGCAGACTTTTGCGTTCTTCAGACTGACCGCTTCCCCAGAATGCCCCGCGGCCGCAGCTTGATTCGAGACAGCGCTCACAGTGGTAAGTTAAACATTCCCTTTTCTGCTGCTGTTGTTCTTCAAAAGTACGTTTTGAAATCGTTTGAGGCGATAACATTATACATTTAAGCCTCCCTGTGTGGCCTGTTTACAGAGTTAGGGCAAAATTTTTTAAAAAAAGTCCGACGTTGAGCGGACCAGAGTGACCAGCAGACCTCCGAGGGTAACCGCAGCCAGGGCTAAATTTACCCCGTCTGTAGTGCACTTCTCTCGGTCTAGTTATGTGTGAACTACCACTCGTTCTGATGGCGGTTTTTGCGGTTCGGTAATTTTTTTTAATGTTTTTTAAGCTTTAGAAATAAAAAATATTGTTTTCAAAATGTTTTGTGTAGGGAATAAATATTGCGTAAAAATTCAAAAAATATCCACTGGACTTGGTTTTCAAGATTTGAAGACGTTTCGCCACCTCTCCAGGAAGCTTGGGCGGTCCAGTCCAAGCTTGAATTTTTACGCAATGACTATGACCTGGATGACTGAGAACCTTCATCAGCATAGGGAATAAATAGTTTTGACTGTTAAAGAAATGCTAAAGAACGTTGCATGTGATGACGTCACGAGTACGCTTCTGTTCCAATACACATACGTGCTTGCGTGCTCGCGTTCTCGTCAAGTCTGATCTTCCTGCGTTCTCGCCAAGAACAGACTTCACGAGAACGCGAGTACGTACTCGCGTTCTCGTGAATTGAGAAACGCCCATTATTATTCACACACAGAAATCCCTCCAAGCTTTGGACTCTTTAACCAACAGATGACAAACCACAGGACTGCTGCCTCCTAGTGGACAGGAGTGGAAAGCAGCTGACTGATCAATCCAAGCAGGAAGTGTTTTCAATGACTTCCTGTCATCAGCCTGGAACCTGGGATGGATCAGTGTTTAGTGATGAGAGCAGACAGCAGTAATATTCAGCAGGACGTCAGAAACTCTGAATAACTCTGGAGCTGGAATATCACAGAGCTTCTCCTTTTATTAAACTCACTCTTCATCAGCCTTCAAAGGCTTCAGCTTCACCTTTAGGGAGATTCAACCATCAAAGTCTCACTTTCTACTTTTAGTCATTATTTCATCTTTATTTGATTTGATGCTCATCAGGAATTAATTTCATTTCTCAGCTGGAATAAAACTGCTATAGAAAAGCTTATTGGTCTGCAGCTGATTGGCTGTGAAGGTTAACCAATCAGAAGTTAGGATTTATGATGCAGACAGAAAAGTTTAAACTATTTAATGATGTGATGTAGACAGGAAATAAAGTTATGAGAAATATTCATGTTTGCCTTTAGAAGGTCAGAGATTTATATTTTAATTAGAGTTCTATATTAAAAAGTAACTTTATTTGGAATAAATTCAGATTTCATAATATAAAATAATTTATGTTTTCATTTCATATTTTATATTTCTAATTTTACGTTGTTTTATTTTTAGCTCCAACAGCAGGAATATTGTCCTAAAAGTCCATAAAGACTGAATGAATGAGATGGAGGGAGAAGGAAGGGAACAGGAGACTAAGGGAGGAGAGGAAAGGAGGAAGACTTTAGTCCATCAGGGAAGCTGGTTGCAGATGATGGAAGATGGATGGAGCTAAATGGAGGACAATCCTGGAAGGAAACCTGATGGAGGCTGAAAAAGAGCTGAGACTGGAGCAGAGCTTCACCTTCCAGCAGAACAACCAGCATAAAACATGAAGCCAGAGATACAATGGATGGTTGGATCCCAGCATGTTAATGTGTTAGAATGGCCTAGTCAAAGTCTAGATCTAAAGCAGCTGTTTCCAGCCTCTGTCCATCTAATGGGACTGAACTGGTGCTTTATGGCAGAGAAGAGCAGAAAGATTGAAATGTTCAAAGCTGGTAGAGACACGTCTCCATCAGACTGACTGGTTTAAAACCAGAGAAAGATGCTTCTAGAAAATATTGACTCTAAGAGGCTGAATACTAATTCATTCACACTTTCTAGAATTTTACTGTTTTCATTTAGAAATCTACTATGAATTTCATCCACTTGACAACAATCCTCTACTTCATGTTGTTTTGCCTGAAATCCCATTGAAATGTTTTTATATTTATAAAGTAATCAAACAGCAGAAATCAAAGGGGTGTGAAAACTTTAGCGAGGCTCTACATCCCTCTGGCTTTGAAAAAGCTGAGGTTAAAGTGGAGAGTGTTGCTGGGAGGAGGGATGCTCTGCTTTCTTTTCTATCAGTTATCTTCAAGCCAAGCTGGATGAATGGAGGCTGGATGGAAAACTCCAGAACTTTCCACTAGAAACTGGGACGTCATTTGGATCCTGATCCAAACACTAAATCCATCCAGGTTCATGTGGTTCACTTCCTGACC
The DNA here is from genome assembly GCF_016077235.1 of Cyprinodon tularosa. Lineage (NCBI taxonomy): Eukaryota > Metazoa > Chordata > Actinopteri > Cyprinodontiformes > Cyprinodontidae > Cyprinodon > Cyprinodon tularosa. The sequence continues at coordinate 1,253,454 of NW_024038037.1, read as the reverse complement.
GTAGAAACAGGGAATCCAGACCATAATAGTACAGGGAGGACTATGAAACCATGGCAACCCTGAAGCTTCCTTCAGCTTCCTGTATCGGGTCATGGTTCACCATCAGAAGCATCTTTGGAAGGAAAACTCCAGAACCTCAGCAGGTTAGACATCAGCATCGATACGACTGGAAAAGGAACTTACCTGATATGAAATAATGACGGAAATAAAACAAAAGGCCGGAAACAGCAAGAAGAACCAGCAGAACCAGGAGAACCAGCAGAACTTTGGACCAGGTGGGAAATATTTCTATAGAAAAACAGAAAGAGCAGTTAGATCTCAGACATGAATCCTGATTGATTTTAGTCTAAAATGCAAAAGTTCTCAGGATCATCTTAACATTTCTCAGAGTTTCTAGAATCCAATCAGCTTTGAACATGAAGGTTCTGATCTTCTGAAGGTCTGCGTGTCTTAAAACATGTTTGTAGATGCAGAGCAGATCCTGACAGCAGGTTCTATGTGATTTAGGTTTATAATTCAGCAGACAGCGTGTTCAAACCTTTCTTTGTGTTTTTGCCTTCAGCAATGTTCAGATCAGGTTCTAATGACCAAACTAGTTCATGGGGAGGATCTGCAGATTTAAACATTTACTAAGTGTGAAGAGATTTTCCAGATCTGAAACTTAACTGCAGACACAGGTTTGCGTTGTTTTTCAGCGTTTCTATAAAGTCAGGAGCAAACAGAGAATAAAAATATCTGCAGTCATTGTTTCTAAAAGGGAGACGTTGAAACAAAGACAGAGGATGGAGAGAAACTCTGTGCAAGGAAACTGTAGGAAATAACAAAAGTGAAATAATAATAATTAATGAAAAGATAATTTACAAAAATCTATTTCTCATCACTGCAGGGATTTTCTTTCTTCCTTAAATTCAACAAAGCATGAAGCAAACATTTTTACATTTCCACATGGAGTCTGTGTGCGGGAGACCTTTTTTTGTATTTAATTTTGACAATTTAAATGTGTTATTTTCAAAATGTTATTATTTCTCCTTTTGTTCGTAGCACTTAGAGATAGCCCAAATATGTAGAGTGTTCTATAAATATTATTAAATTTATAATAATAATCATCATCATCATTATTAGCTACCAGATGTCACTGATTCACGTTTTCCAGCCCAAAGAATGTTCTTAAACCGCCTGGATATACGAAATCTCACCCAATTTGAACCAAAGTATATTGATCTCTTAGGCCAAAAATCTAAAGAAAAACATTTTTTACCCATAGACAGCCATCCTGAACTGCCAGATTGCACCGCCAGATGCACCGCAACATATTATGTATTAATATTCAAACATAAATTTGCCAAATATAAGAGGAACATTGTAGTTTGGTTTAAAGACAGCATTTTGGTTTTATTATAATTTAGTTTGTTGAAAGGATTTTACAGTTTGAAGAAATAGAAAATTACACCATATGCAAACCATCACAAGGATGAGCATGAAGGGAGCTCTATAGATACTGCATGGATCATTCAGGGAGTTAACATGGGATTACTTGTTGAGCTCCTTGAGTTATTTACTGTCACAGATAGGAGCTTCAGCCGGAGAGGAAGTGTTGGGGCCGCTATGATCTAAGGAGGGCCGGCCCTCCCAAGCTGAAATTAGGACCCGCCCACCGGGCAAATGCCCGCTATCACGGATTACCAGTCTTTGGTTTCTATGGTTTCTTTGTTAGCCTGTAAAACCAAATGTCCCCCTTTCTCAAGGGGTGAACTGGTTTGTCTGGTGCTTTTTTTCTAAACCAAAACAAGACTGCTTTTGGTCCACTCTATAAAGCCTTGAACTCAACCCTATTTTTGATGTTTTGAATTGAAAAATCTTCCTGAATGGGAATCGAAGCGTATTCAATCTTGGAAACAAAGTCCAGTGGATTGTTTTTTTTAACTTTTTAGGAATAACTATGAGCTGGATGACAGAATCCTCACCAGCATTTGCTGATTTTCTGCAGTTTGTCTTGGTCCATTAAATAACATGCTGCTGTTATTTCATTTTTTTTTTGTAAAAATGTCCTGTTTATTGAATGTTTTATTCTCCAAATACAGAGTATTATATTGTAAAACAAGGGGCACATTGTGTGACCACTTCTACTGTAACCTTTGCTGCTGTAAACACAACAATTGCCCATTGTGGGACAATACTGGGATTTTCCATTCTATTTTATTTTTTTCTATACTATATTGATAGTTAAATCCAGAAAAAGATCTACCCCAAGGTAACTGACCTCTGACATAAAGCTGAACATCTGACAGCAGTTCTTCTGTCTTATCAATCATGCTGCAGATGTAGACGCCGCTGTCAGAAGGTTGAGGTTCTTTCAGAGTCAGGCTGAAGTCCTGAGAGTCTAGAGCATCAGGTCTCATTGATGTTCGTCCTCTGAACTGCTGATTTTGTTCCTGTAGGTCGTCTCCTTCTCTCCGTTTATGGACAGAACTGGGATTGAGATCAAAGCGGCTCCATTTCACTGTAGCAATCTCTTCTAATACTTTGCTGTAGTGACAGGGAAGCAGAACAGATGGAGCTCCTTCCTGAACTTCGACTTTTACAGTCAAAGAATCTTTAGAAGCTGAAAGGACAAATAAATAATGTTCAGTTTGTTAGAATGATTTCTTTTAAAGACTTTTCATCTTTTCAACACCTAGTAGTCATCTAATCTATCTGGTTTACTGTACATTTCTCTACATTTCTATTTAGTTTTTAGCATTGAAATGAAAACAAAGTGACTGAATCCAGATAAAGGGTTATGTTTAGGATTTCTGTAAAATATAAGTAGCCTTTAACTTTACTTAACTGTTAAATAATACTGTTAATTAACTCCAGCAGATCTAATTTCCCCCTCTGCATACTGGAGGTGTTGCAGTAATGTTGATTAATATCAAGATTAAAACAAACCCAGTAAGAGGCAGCAGCCAATCAGCAGCTGCTCTCACTATGGTTTCATGTTACAAAGAACAAGGTCACACCCTATAGTTAACTGGTACTTTATATAAACGGATTAAAATGTAATAAAACTCAATATCCAAATGTAAAGTTCTTCCTCTATAGAATAATGGATGCAGATCTTGCAATTATAGTTTTTTGTGGACATTTAATAACAAAGATTCCTAGAAATCACTGCTGTCTGATGTTGACCTTGATGTTTTATACCTTTAAACACATTAAGAACAAGTAGTTGAGAAATAAGGATATTAATAATATTTGCACCTTACTGATAAAAAGGTTTTCTAAAGACTAAAACCAGTGAGAAAGCTGATAATGAGGGAAGCAGAAAAACAGCCAAAAGAAGAACTATTGTTTCAGTGAGAAAAAATTATCAAGTACAGATTAGAAGTTTTGGGCAGAGGTTTTCTTCTTCACTTTAAATAAATACTTTTATCTAATTGGAAAGTAGTTTTTCTAAATCTCAGGTAAACTAACAATGCCATTATTTGTCACAGAATCCAGAGGCCTGAGTTTCACTTCCATTGGCTGTGAAGCTTCACTAAAGATGAATGTAAAATGCAGCAACCTAAAAGATACTCAGCTGTAGAGATAATTGTCATGTTACCGAATTAAAAGAAAAAGCAACATCAGCTGATTGAAACTAAGCTTGGGGAGAGGAAGATGATCTTACCACAGAAGAGGAAGAAAAACACAGCAAACAGCTTCATCTTCTTAAATCTACAAACACCAAATCCTTATGAAATGTTTTCTTCGCGTTTCTCCACACAAACAGAGTTTTAGCTCTATAGATTAAATTATTTCAAAGTAAATAAATGGATTTCCTACTTTAACTGCATGATGCTTCCAGCTCCTGGTATCCATTTATATATATTTCCTATTATGTGGGATGAATGATGCAAATAGTAACAAATACATTAATTTACTCTGATAACTGCTGGGTTTACTGGATCCTTTCTGGTCTATTATGTCCATTCTGGGATCTTATAGAGCAGAGCCAGAACAAACAGAGTCAACAAATAACGAATAAACTGACAGCTGCAGGGATTGATCCGTTACTGTTCTTCAGGAGGATTTTATTGAAAAATAAAGTTACTTATAGGTTTCATTACACTGCAGAGGATGAAGTTGTTATAAGCTTGATGGAGGTCAAAAAGCAGAGAAATGTATTTAAAGCTTCAGCTTGTAATAATTACAGAAACTTAATGGCAGAAATGTCACATATTATCCAAAAGTATGCTTTTTATTATCATCCAACAACTGAAAGTCTCAATCTTTATGTTTGTGTTGCCTTAGAATTTGCTATAATTTCATAGGAGTCTATTTCCATTTCTGGAGACATTTCTGTTCTAGCTAGTTATAGACCTATATAGAATCCTACACAGACTAATAAAATATTTTATAAAACTATTTATCAAATTGTCTTTGCTAAAGAAAAACTCTGTAACTAATCCACCAATATCATGACTGAAATACAGAGACACTAAAAGAACTTTGGTTTTAATAGATAGAAAATTAGAAAACTCTTCTCACCAAAATGGAAGCTAACATAAAACCAGCCGGTAGACGAAGGACTACAGGCTGCTAAAGATATAATCTGCTTGAAAGCCGGCCAGAGCTCTCTACAAGCATGCCTTGCTACGCTACTCCTGAAATCACCCATTAAACCACCTCCCATGTGCTCTTTATTCACTCTGTAGTGGTTTGCTGAACTCCACCCTATTGAAAGCAGTGGTTCGCTTAAGGACCATCAAGTCAGTGGAATAATATAAACCATGAGAATGTAATTTTTATTTATTTAGTAAAATATATAAAATCCATATAGTGCTTTTAGCAGTACAGTTTAACTGCTTTTAAATATGTAACAGCATTGAGTATTGATCTGGATTGGATATGTCATATAACCTGGAAGCTAAATCAGTCATTTTCCCTAAAATCATCCGAAGTGGTAGAGCTGAAGTGATTAACAAAAATTAGGTAAAGTGTAAAAATCAGCCATACTGGTGGCTCTATAGGAGGCGGAGCTTTTAGCTCCTTCAAGGAGGGGAAGATAAATGTAAAATATTCCTCTCTCTCCTCTTTAAAGAAAATATACGTAATATGCTTGTTATAAAGAAAAATTGACAGAGACAAAATATTCACACTTTGTTTCATCAATTAAAACGTTCGTATAAATTGATGTTTATCAAACAAGAGAACAAAGAGAATTTTCTTTGATTTTTAGCTAAAAGATGGAAAAAAAAAACATTTCATTGAAGTTCATAAGGTTACGGTCTTAAGTTATTTATTTAGAAAAACCTTTATCTGAATTTTTTATTGTTTTGAAACTAAGAGAATCTCAGAAACTGATATAGTGTTCATTTTCTGGATCCTAAAAAACATTTGATCTATTATTTATCATGACAGATATCCATCAATTGATTGATATTGATTATATGAACATGTTATTTGTTTCATAAATATGTTCTGCTGTTGCTGTGAAACAGAGCGGTCTCGGTTTGCATCAAGCATCTGTAGTATCTAGCGTCGCTGCTTTATTTATCAAGTAACTTTCCAGTAGTGACGTTATTATTTATATAAAGTAGCGACGTAGCGTCCACAAACGCTATAAAAGCCAGAGCATAATTTTCTATTTTTGAAACAACAATCGGAGTTATTTGCTGGACATTCACGCATGAGCCTCTATTCTGCCTCTCCTGTCTGTATCTACGAAACATGCGCATGCGCACTGTAGTGGAACTCAATGAATGACACACACAGACACCCACAGAGCCACGCACACAGGATGGAGACAGGAGCAGAGCGCCTTATCTTCAGAGATTTTGAAACTTGTTGAATCCTCTGATAAAAAGTATGTGTTCAAATTTCGGTTCTTGGCCATAGAGAGCTCATGTGGCCAAGACTAGCCATTTGTTTTACATAGCCAAACACTCATTAAAACAGTCAACTGCAGTCAATATTTTGAAATAAAAATGAGAAAAATATATCAGCTTTAACTTTATTGGCACCTTTAATTTCCAGATAGTTCAATCTGATGAGTGCCACTAAGATACTGTCATTAGAGAGCAGTAGCCAAACTTAGATATTGTATTTTCATTGCCTATTTTACCAGACAGGATGTTTACATATATCTGTTTTAAGGCTTATTTGCAGAGATAACATTTTTTTAGGTATGGAGGAACAGCTCTACCATATATAAAAATAAATACATAAATAAATACATGCTCAATAAATAAAAAAGTATTAAATTAATTACCCCCCAAAATACAATGAATAAATATGTAGGTAGAAATTAAATTATACAGTGAGGCATAAATGTATATATATCTCTTAATTAGCTTCTTTATTTTTTCACCTTTTTTGTAAACAGTTTCATTTGTTACTTGAATCGACTGTTTAATTGAGGTCTGAAGAAGTTTTCTCTAAGGGAGACCCTAAAGAAATAAGATGCCTTTTGTAGGGTTTTGTTTTCCCTAGAGACGTCCATTGAATGCAAACTCATCGCCATGTCTCCATGTGTAGAACGCTACACAGTACCTTTCATTTGGTTCTAATAACAGCAGGTTGTTTATTTTTTTGTCTATTAGTAAATACTTTAGTTTATTTTAATATGCTGATCATAAAGCAATGTTTACACTGTGTTATGTCATTGGCTGATCTTTAATAAATGTTTTAACCAGTGTGTCAGACTCATTTTGAATTGACATTAGCTTGGTACAACGTTAAGTAGCTTCTGATGTAGTTAAGCTACATTAGTGTAACTTAGCTTGCTATAATTCTTTAGGTGGTAGCTTTGGTGTAGTGAAGCTTAATTTATTGTTGAGTAACTGATAGCTTAGCTCACTACACTGGACAAGTAGCTTGCCCAACACTGCAATTCAGTACAAAGACAATGCAAAGTGGTTTACATGATTAAAATACTATAGGAAAATAAAACAGAATCAGAGCAAGTAGGAAAAGAATAAGAAAATAAATAAATAAATAAAAAAATGCAGACTCCAACAATGACGTCTTTACCAACTTCTGTCAACCCTGTTGACTTTATAGGTCCCAGACCTATTTATTTCAAATACATTGTTGTTTTTTCAAACCACAAGAGCCCTGACCTTGACACGATATGGTACCCAATAGAATTTACATTTTATTCTGAGTAAAACTGTATCTTAGTTTAATCTTTAACTTTATATATTCAACATATTGTTCAGAAAAACAAAAGAGTTTTGTTGAAGTAAGATGTTTTCCATTGACACTGACTTTAATTAAATCATTGAACCTAATATTTAAAATATATTTGAATAATAATGCTTTGGTCTAAACGCATAAAACTGTCCTGGTCCAGTCAATCAAGCAACACTGGTTAATTCCACATTATCCATACATTAGATCAATAAATCTCCAGTTACTGGAACACAAAATATTTAATTGGACTCAAAAATCCATTAACTAATTTCATTTCACAGGCTAAATGTGCATCTTGTGATATTGTCAGCTGGGTAATAATTACGTTGGTGGTGTCTATATTATTTATTTAAAAAAAAAAGTATGGCTTATCAAGTCAATCAAGTTGGGGAGAATTTTCTAGACGATGTCTCGTCACTAAAAGATAAATTAAGCGGCAGCATTCTCTTCACAGTCTATCGGCTTATCTTCTCCGTTGAGGTTGAGATATATTGATCCCCTCGCAGACTCTCAATTTTTTATCTTTTAAACTAAATCATGGATCATTTTCAAGCCTTGTTGAATCGTTGCAAATTTTCTTGGACAGTTCACCATGTTTACTGTCATTTAATGACCCAGTAGGAAGCTTATGTGTCTGCTGCGCCTGTTGTCTGGTTGGTGATTATGTAGCTCACTGCATTCATTAATCTCTGCTTCTAGTTTCAGATCATCATCAACTGCATGTCTCAGCCTCAGCACAGTCACAGTTTCTATCTGAATCTGTTTCAAGCTAGACGCGTTTCATCGCAGTGGGCGCCCTACGGCACCCTTCATCCATCGTAACAAGTGCTTTATGGCATTTCCTTCTCATCACTGCAGGTGTTATGATGCCCTCTATCACCGCAGCAGGCGTTATCGTGCCCTTTTCCCATTGTTGCTGGTGCTCATGGCGCCCTCCATCAATCGCGGTGGGGCTTATGGTGCCCCTCTTTCCATTGCTACAGGTACTCACGGCACCTTTTCTATTGCTCCAGGTGCTATGGCGCTTTCTATTGCTTTGAGCTTTATGACGTGCCCTTTTTCTATCACTACAAGCACTTATGGTGCCCTCCATCAATCCCTGCATGCGCGTCATGGTGCATTATATCTGTCGCGGCAGAAGTTTTCTGGCACCCTACAGGCGTGCATTTGGCCTCCATTCAGCACTGCATGCGATTATGGCGCTCTCATCATCGCAGCGGGCGCTTTATGGCACCTTTCACCTTTCACGGAGAGTGCTTTATAAAACCTGACTGTTCTAGCTTCTCACTCTGATCTCTTCCTTCACAGTCCTTAAGCTTCCTCTGTCCAGGTTGTCTGTCGGCTTATCTCTGATCTGTACCTCGTTTAGAACCCACTCTCCTCTCTATTCTGTGAACTCCTCCAGTCCTGGAAACCTCTCTTTCCAGTGGTCCGGTATCACAACTGCGTTATCAGTTTTTAAATCTAGTTTTGGAAGGAGGAACCTCTTGTCCCTCCGACTCTAAGTTTCTCCCTGATCCTGCCTGAATCTGTAAAACCCTGTTTTCGCTATATGTACCCTTGCTGGGGCAAACATGTGTTCCCCATGCTATCTGTGCATACTTTTTGATTTCTTGCATGGTGAGGTTTTTGGTTCGACAGTACATGGTGACCTCAAATCTTATGCTTTCATGAAGATTGTGGTGGAACAGATATTTAAGCGTGTGGTCTTTCTCCAACCCAGAAGCGCTGCGCCCATGAAAATCTAAATAAAAAAAACATTGTGGAGCCCAGGTCAGTGTGCCCCGAATATTCCTCTCTCAGTGCCTGACAAACAGAGAAATAGTGGTCTCGAACAGAAGGCTGCAGGCTCTCTATGAACACATGCACAATTCTAGAAGTTTTCCAGATTAACTTGTAACTTCTCTCGAACAGAGGGATTGGGTCGCCGTCAATAGTGGATTCAGTGTTATCGGGGTCAAAACGCTCAATGTCTTGGGCGAGGGATTCAAGTTGCCCCATTCACAATCACTGTTCTGGGATTGGAGCTGGGCCATCTGAATCATCATCTGATAGCTCTAGCCAGCTACTCTCGTGTTAGGATGATAACCTCTGCTCTAACCTCCTAGAAGGCATCTGAGACCGTTCATGGTACACTGGTGGAGCTGTTGCTCCATAGCCTCTAGGCCATGGCCAGGCTCAGTGCGGTAATGCTCACCAGTGTCCCATGGTTGGCTGTTTCACTGCGTTTGTGGTAAAGGTGTGTCATAGCAGATTGTGCTTTGAGTTAGGTCGGACATTATTGTTGCTCTATGAAAAGGACATTGCATGCCAGCCAGATCTGGCATCATCTGTGGTTTGAAACTGCTCTGCTGGTGGAACTAAATACTGCACTACCAAACCTTCCCTGCTTCCTCACGTTAGCTCTCAGCACTGTGGTTGCCTGAGGAGGAGCTCCCCTGGCACGCCTTCTGTCAAACCTCGCTGAAACAAGAATGGTTTCACCTTCTTCCTCTTCTGACCCTTCATTTTTTGACCCTTCATTCTCAGACCCTTCATTCTGTGAGCAAGGAGTCCAGGACGTTTGAGGTCACTCTCATTCTCCTCTTTTGCACTTCTTGCTCTCTCTTCAGCATTATGCATGGTTCAGCTTCTAGTTGTAATTTTCTCTGATAAAACAACGCAAGTGGACCAAACACATTTGTGTGTGAGATCCCCCTTTCATATGATGAAAGGGAGTGTGTGGGGGGGGGGGGGTAGCTTGTAACAATTGATGGCTGGCCCTTGACCACATGGTCACACAGTTAAAGCTAGGCGATATAAACTCTATAAACTAACCTCAAAGAAGAGAAAGAAGAAAGAAGGATAGAAAGCAGAGGAGAAAGATTGACATCACACTGTTTAACCTATTAAACCAAGTTCTTATAACCTCCACAGATCAAACTTTAGATTAGATCAAGGTTTTAATCTAACTCCCTGTTTCTTGCCTGAAGCGCAGCACCTCATTAAAGCATCAAATGAGAAGTGGAAGGGTTTTACTTTGAGATGACTTGCTGTGTCTGTGAATTTTAGATCAGTCTGATGCTACAGCAGAGGAACTTGATGGAATTTTAAGGCATTTCAAGAAGGTTACTTACAGGCTGTCAAAGCAAATGCGTCACCTTGCAGACATACCGTAATAGGCGGCACAGGTCCTCAGAAGGGGGGGAAATCCACACACAGCGATCAGCCTCGGAGACTCCATTTGTCACCCAACTCAGCGGGCACTAAACACGATTACAATGCATTCGTGACTTTTGACACAGGAAACGAAAGCTACCTCCTGATAGTTTCTTCGCATTCCACGTGAAATGTTTCTCTCCTTACAGGTGGCAAACCCCAAGGAAAGAGACTGATTCAGTCTTGCACTCTGGATTTTAAACCCTGAATGACGTAGGGGTATTTCCTGCTAGGATTCCCAACTTCTTGTCAGCTGATAGGTTCATGCGTGAGCTGACTGTCCTTTTGGCTGGAAGTTTCCAGAACCAGTCTCTGTTTTCTTTGTAAAGGGTGGGTGGGGGGTTTCATATGGTTCATCAAATTGGTTTTGCTCCATTAGGTAAATATTTCCCAGCAGAGGCATTTCAGACCTCCAGAAAATATATCCAGCAAGATAAGAGTGATCACCTTCAGCAGCACTTCATATTAAGGGTATATTGGAGAATTTACACAAATTTTTGAAAAGACCCACCCTCTCCACCTTGCACCCATTCCCGGGAGGGAACGCCTTTTAAACGCGTGTGAAAGGCATGCACGAGCCCATTTCTCCTCGTGCATCGCTCATACAAGCCAATACTTTCCAAAAGAAGATTTGAAATTTTTCCACTATGTCAGACTTATCACCAGTATTATTACCATTTATTTTGATGATCCACCTGGAAAAAGAGCATTCTCCACTATACCTCTCACTTTCAAAGTAAAAATGAAATTGTGTAGAGCTTTTTTAAATGAAATATATTTTTGTTTACACTTTTATAAACAAAATGACAAAATAAATCTGTCTAAGTATTGCATCGATATCGATGATACTGAGCCTGTAATTACTCTGTAATGTATCGATTAAAATTTCCTAGTATTGCCCACCTCTAGCAGTGAGTAAACCATTCTGAGAATGGAAAAGGGCGGAAAAGTTCACTGGGTCTAAAAATGGTGAAAAGCTTAAAGCCAAATAAAACCTTCCTCCCCATCATGCTGAGACGCCGCTTGAGTTTTTTTTCTGTGAAAACGTGCTGAATATTGTCAGCAGTCATTTAGTGCCACAAACTGAAAGCACTTTAATATGCTTGGAATCACTTCTGTTAAAAAGAATAATATTAATAAAGATATTGTTTTAAGTTGATCTATATTGCTTTCTCTTTTCCTTTCTCTTTATAAATATTATTATGAGAGCAATGTTCTGAAGAGGTGTATCCAACTTACACAAAAGGTAAATTTAGCACAGTTTTTATTAGTCTTAGAAGTTTAAAGAGAAATTATACTATTTTGATTCACAGCAGACATAAAGGGCAAAGCTGAAAAAAAATTTTTCCCCCTTTCCACTCATTTAATGTAACCAAAGGTAACAGAGGTTGGGTGCAGCTAAATGCTTTTCCTGCAGCTTCTCGTCCTGGCTTCTTGGGCCCTCTTACACCTAACATTCGATCATTAGTAAAAAATCTTGGTGTAATATTTGTTGTCAGGTTGAAATTTGATCGCCAGGTTGGTTCGGTCGTAAAAAAAAACAAAAAAAAACAGCTTTTAACAGTTAAGAATTTTATCAAAAGTGAAAGGGTACCTGCCACACATAGATCTGGAGACTGTAATCCTTGATTTTGTTAATACAAGATTGGATTACTGCAACTCTTTATATGCTGGCTTGGACCGCTCACTTTTACACCGTTTGCAGTTGGTACTCCTTACTGGCACACATAAACGCAACCACATACTCACCCGTTCTAGCCTCGCTGCACTGGCTCTTTTTAGAATACATTTTAAAAGTTTATTGTTTGTTTTTAAAGCTCTTAATGGTCTAGCCCCCCAGTATCTGACTGAGCTCCTCCAAATCCATGCCCCGGCCAGAACACTGAGATCCTCTAATCATTTCTAATGGTCGTGCCTAAAACCAGACTTAAAACCAAAGGTGATCGTGCCTTTATGGCGCCGGGACTCTGGAATAACTTGCCTTGGCATATTTGATGGGCAGGCTCTGTTGAGGTTTTTAAATCCTCTCTAAAAGCACACTTCTTCTCCCTGGCTTTTTATCAAGTCTAAGTGGACATTTGGCAAAAAAAAAATCTTTTAAAAATTAAATTTTATTTAAATTGAAACATTTATCCTGTTATATTTTTATCTCAATTCTCTTTCCCGTGTCCCGCCACTTGGTGTGACATCATCGTATCTGTTGCTTTGAGACATCTGATTTGCTGTCGCATTTCACTGCGTAAGAAGTAGCTACAGCTACTTTGATGTTTAAGTAAAAGTTAGGAGATGATTGGTTAAAAAAATTAGAGATGCCACCGAAAAATATTTTTGTTAGACATACAGAGCTTTGTCAGCTAAAAATGCCAACAGGTTGTAAGTTAGTATTATAATACAAAAGAGCTTGAGAAAACAGTTTGTTGTTCTTTACTAGTTTGGCTTCTCAGAGGACCATGACTCCCAGTTACACATTAAAATGTTTTCTTATTGTACAGACAGAATCAGACTGAAATTTTGTTTCTGGCATCATTATATTAGTAAAGAGATCTTCTTAAATCTTTTTAAACAGCACAGAGAGAAGCAGGAAGAGCTGCAGATTTAAAGGTGAAACAGATTTACTAGGATATACAACATGCAACAAAATATATCACCAAGTTTACCAGAAAGTTTAAAAAAAAGAAATATGCTATATTTTTCTGGATGGATGGAATTAAAATTGTACTTCTAGGGATGCATGATATATCGATTTTTGCGTGGGAATCGGCTGTTATTTGTTTTTTGTTTTTTTAAAACATTAATGTTTTTGGGCCCCATATATAAATAATACACTAAAAGTCATCTCTCTAACTATCTATAAATATATATATATAAAAATAAATGTATATACAAAAATATAAATGTTAGTGTATTATGGTTCTCTTGTGTTATTTATTAATTGAAGGAAAACTTCAATTAATAAATATATGTTTGAGCTCATTTTTAGAAAATACAAAACCTAATGAAAGCGTTTGGGGGGAGTAACTGTAGGTCAATCAGCCCATCACCCCCCCCCACACACACACACACACACACACACACACTCCTTTTCAGAAATCAAACTCTGGTCACCGTTTTTAAAACTGTCTTAAAAAGTCTAACTTTTGAATCGTGTCTCTGGTAAATATGATAAAACACAGAGATTAACTTAGCAGGAACAGAACCAAGTTTTATTTCCACAACATGCTGTTAAATTTACTCTGCAATGAAATGCAGCAATTATTCCATATAGATCTCTAAACCCTGCAATTAAATATACTTTGTTGTATTACATATATCTTGATATTTTCTTATTAAAAGCAAGCTTCTACATTTAAACCATGGCTGAGTATTGATCAATTTACTGACTGCAAAGAAGAAGGAAAAAAAAGATTAACTAAATAGATTGCACCTTAGAAACAGGAGGATCTTACCACAAAGTAGGAACACAACCATAGCAAACAGCTCCATCCTCCCAACACTAATAGAAAGATTTATTTCCTATTTGTTGAATCTTTTTCACAAAATAAACCAAAGTCAACAAATATCCTACGGTTGTTGATCCAAGGTCAAAGAAATAAAAACTGTTATCTTTCAGGTTGTACTGCTTTACTTTCACTTTTACTGAGCAGGAAAGCATCCTGGAAAGCTTTTCAAAGTAAAAGTTTCTGTTATAGTGTGGATAGACATGCCCTTTGAAATTTGTGCAGGCCATAATGAAATGAAGATCATTTGTCAGATGTATACTTCGGGTTTTAAAGTGTTCTTAATGTGTGTCCTATAATAAATATGTCAACTAATGCAGGTGCAGATTTTGGAAGCTTACTCCCCCAAATTTTTGTTTGAATATTCCATGCAATAATATAAAGGATAAATATAAGTTTGAAGGATAGGTTTTCAATGTTACAATAACTTACAACTTAAAACTAGGTTTATGGGTGCAAGTTAAAAAGAAATATAAAGCTGTATATCAGTCCAGATGCTGATGTTCCTTCATTTCAACCACAGCCTCAGTTTCACATTATTTTCTGCATCTGAATGAGTTTCCATCCAGTCACTGAGAGCTGAGCATCAGTCTGTTGCTGCTGTCATATGTTGGACCACATGTTTGGATGATGTCAGATTGTTTTCCTCATTCATTGTGTTTTAACCTCACTCAGCAGCAGGAGTCCCACAGCATCAATGCATGAGGCTGAAGTGTCCAGCAGGTGGCAGCACACATGCAAAAACACAACAAAATCAGAAAGAGAGCAGTTAAAACTGAAGTTGCTGTTGCCATGTTCTTATTTTCTTTCTCTCTAAGGTTAGATAATCTCATTTTATTTGGGCTCCAGGCGACTTCCTGCTTCATCAAACAGAGTTTCTGCTGAGGAACAGGACAGACTGCAGGTTAGCTGAGCTGAACAACCATCCAGACATGATGAAGAGCAGCAGGACAGCAGAGAGGAAACCTGCTGAGAAAAACATTCAGAGATTAATCCTGATTTTAGCTTTCATTTATAGAAAACTGAAGTTATAAAAAAAATCCTGAATGGAAACATCAGAAATAGAGAAATGGATCAAACCTGCAGATTAAACTATCAGTAGAGTCTGGAATAAAACCTGATAAACTGCAGTTTGGATGTTTGAAAAGGTGCAAAAGATTAAAGAGGAAAAAATCAGAATAAACCAGGCTGGTTTAGCTTCAGAGAAAATGAGTCAAAATGAAAAAAAAAAAAAAAAAAAACCTGAGTAAACTTCGAAGTGAACTGTTAAATAAAAGGTCCGATTATAATTTAAGACTATCAAACTTGGATGTGATTTAGTCTTAAAAAGTTTCTGCAGTTTTATTTTAAAGCCGACAAATAAAAAAAGGAGTAAATCAGAGGGAGGCGTATTTTGGAGCTGGAACAAGGAGTCGTGTTTTACAGAGAGCTTCTGGTTCAGCGGTTGAACAGCTTCAGGACGAGAGCTGGAACCATATAAAGACAAAACACGCTGCTGCTGCTCAGAGCGCACACACTGCAGCACACTGAGAGCGTTTGGCCGACCCAACAAGGGCATTCAGAGTCTACTGTGGTTCAGAGCTGCACTCCATCATGCTGAGGGACTCCTCCACTGAATCAGTCACTCCTCCACCTGATCTCAGCCTCCTGAAGGCCACAGATTTACTCTGCTGTTTGCTCTGAGGCCTTTAAATAAATCTGCTTCAAACATCTGATTAAAGGTTAAAGCCTCCAGCTGTGGATCTCAGGCTTTAGGTTCTGTTCACACCAAGAAAACCTGCCGACTTTCTGATCCTAAAACACTGGGATCATATACTGGTTCAGGTAGATGTCTGTGATCAGAACTGGTTCTTCAGTCACATCTTGGTTCAAACTCTCACTCCCAGTTAAACAGCTCAGAACTAGATGGTTTCCTCCTCCAGTGCCCCCCCCATCATCCTGATAATAAAGGAAAGTTGGAGGCTTCAGTCGTCAAAGAAGGACCAAACCAGTTAGCATGGGTTGATTTTTCACTGAGAGTGATATTATTGGATTAATGGGATTATTAGGATTACCAAATCAGCTGGGATTAACCTGCCTTCACTCTTTTTCATTGATCTCAGTGGAAAAGATCATAAACATCCAACCTAAATTCACCCTGGATGTAGAGATGATCCACTTCTTCTCCTGCTGCTGGTTTCTAGGATGTTTAACATGAAGATGAGGATGATGATGATGAGGAGGATGATGATGAAGAAGATGATGAGGATGATAAAGATTATGATGATGATGTTGATGATAATGATGGTGATGATGATGAGGAGGAGGGTGATGAAGATGATCAGGATGATAAAGATGAAAAGGTCAGAACACCCTGGGCTGCCGATTACAATACAGACAATAAATGTTTCAGAGAATGAGAATTATTCTAAATTATCTCTGAAACTCTGTCCTGATACCTGCTAGGTTTCTCCCTGCTGATAAATATCTGTTTTTTTGTTCTGTCCAAAGTTTTCTTTCACTGCTTCTGGTAACATCCCGTGAAGCAGCAGGTCTCCTGTCTGTGATCCACAGCATTAGCAGTGAATGCCTCTGGTGCGTTTAAGGACGGCTCTGATATACAGGCAAATTAAGGATTAAAATTTTGCAGAGTCTAAAAAAATGCAGAAGATGAACGGCAGAGATAAGGAAAGATGGGGGGACATGTCCCACCTGTACTCTCTTCCATTACACGTGAATTATGTGGATAAACTGAACTTAATAGCAGCAGTCATGGACCCCAAATAAGGCCAATTAACAAATAAGTCCAAATACGGCAGATTTTAGCTCCTCCTTCCTGTTTCTTCTGTTTTCATTGGGTCAGCAGATAGATCTCTATCCAAGGAGGAAAAAGGTGTTCAGGTGAATCCAGACAGCCTTCAGCCTGAGGGACTTTATTATGGGATGGAAGCACATATGAATGATGCTCGTCACAGTCACTGCTGACACACTCATGTACTGACCTTCATTTATCTTTTCTCTGAGGAAGCCTTCTGTCTGACCTCAGATATCCATCGATCGTTCATTAAAGGAAAGAAGAAGAATCCTAATCTGAGCTGATCCTGGTCTAACTCCACCCTCACCATGAATCCAAATGTTCTGATGTGTTTTCATACCTTCTTGTTCTTTTCAATGTCTCCTTAGCTCTGGTTCCATCCCTGCAGCTTTAAAGCATGCTGTTGTGGCCCACGCAGTTCTCCTCTCTCGGCTGGCGGAGCACGTTGGTGTTCACGGTCCTGCAGTGGTTCATCCTACCTGAGTGATACAGTAGGAGCTTTGCTGTGATGGCCCATGGCTATTCCTCCTCCTCTGCCCCACTATCATCTGGGGTGCCACAGGGTTCCATCATTGGCCCGGTCCTGTTTTCACTTTACATGCTGCCACTTGCGTCCATTATTGCCAAACACAATTTATCATTCCACCTTTACGCTGATGATGTCCAGGTATATTTACTGGTGCTCCCTCACACTGCCACTGCTCTTGACTCTCTCTATAGCTGCCTCTTGGACATCAAACAATGGCTTGCACAGAATGTTCTCCTCCTAAATGAAAGAAAGTCAGACTTCATTATTTTTGGTTCCAAGGATGTCCCTCAGATTCAGTCCAGGGTCGGGGGTTGAGTCAGCAATGCCGTCAGGAACCTGATAGTTGTCTTTAACCGTGAACTGAACTTCAAACAAGTTCAAGTGCTGTTGTCAAAGCCAGCTTTTTCCTGCTGCGCCTTTTAACCATGGTGAAAGCCTTTCTCTCACACAAAGACTTGCAGAAGCCGACTGAGGTATTTATTAGTTATCTGTTCGACTATTGCAATGCTCTCTACTCTGGCCTCTCATAATTGTGACAATGGTAACAGTAAGTGCAGAATGCAGAAGCTCGTCTCCTCTCCATCAAGACACAGCTACATCACTCCCATCCTCTCCTCCCTGGACTGGCTCCTAGTCCATTTTCGGATAGATTTCAAAATTGTAATGCTTGTTTTAAAAGCCCTTCATAGTCTCGCTCCGTTATACTTAACTGAGATGTTGACAGTACAGCTTTGCCCCAGCAGAGATCTCCTGTCTGCCGATCAAATGTTTCTGGTGGTGCCCAGATCCAGGTATAAGCAGTGGGGTGATCGTTCCTTTAGGGTTACTGCACCTAAACTGTGGCACAGCCTACCTCTCAGTCTGCGGGTTTTCCCAGATCTGCCCCTTTTTAATTCCAGATTCGATCTTCTGTGAACACTTCGTCATGATGTATGGGTTGATCCAGAGAAGAGGGGACTGGTTGGAGAGTGGACAGGTAGACATTCGTTGGACCCGGAGGAGCAATGGAATTCCAGGAGAACTTGAACGGAACGTGTGGAGGATAATCCCTTGCTCAGTGTGACACTCAAACAATCCTTCCAGGGGAAGATGGCCAAACATCCAGCTTGCAGGATGGCTTCCTGTCAAAAGGCAAAGACAAAAACAAAGTTAGGCTCAGTGAAACAAAGACTCAGGTTAGACTCAGCTAATCTCAGCATGGTACCCAAAACTGGCAAACACTCTGGCGCCGAGGTAGTGACAGTCCACTGCTTAAGTACTCTTCCCGATAATGATCCAACGAGACGCAGGTGTGCAGGGAGGACCAACGAGGAAAGGGCGCCACCTGGTGGTGGAGGGAGAGACAAACACAAACAACAGTACCACACAAACTGGATTCCTGACACACTTTGGTCCTCCTGGTGTTGCTGTAGAGTGCTTTACAATTAAACTTTGATTGATTGATTGATTGACTGATTGATTGATTGATTGATTGATTGATTGATTGATTGATTGATTGATTGATTGATTGATTGATTGATTGATTGATTGATTGATTGATTTTTTAGTTTTCCCCTCATTTCTTCCTCTTCCTTCTTCCTCTCTGGGTTCTCCAACACCGGGTTGAACATCAGTCTCACTGCAGCTCTCTGACCTTCTCTACATAAACTCTGAGAACAAATATTTCTGATGCTTTTTTCTGAACATGGAACCAAAATTCTGATTAATGATTCTATTCTATTTTATTCTATTCTACTCCATTCTATTCTTTTTTAGTCTATGCTATTTTAGCTCAGAGCTCCCAGAGTGTTTTATAAGATGAACTTGATTCTAGATATCCATTTGATCTCATTTCCTGGTTTTAGCGTCTCTCTGCTATGAAGCCATCAGTTCTGGTTTGGTTCTCGTCACATTAGTTAGAACATAAGTTAATCGTCACGATAAGCTGATGTCTGTTTTTTCTCCTGCTGTCTGATTGCATCAGCTGGTTTCTAAAGGTTTTCTGGGCCTCACTGGTTGTTTATGAAGGACCAGGGAAGCTTGTTTATCAGTCGGCCAATTATTCATCATCATTTCAAACAGAAACTTTCATCACAGCTTTATAAGGAATCAGTGAGAGGGAGGAAAGTCGGAGCGAAGCAGGAAATCCCCAGCCAGACCAACGTCCACTCAGTGAAATATCAGCAGGTTCCCACAGACGGACCCACTCAGGAACCGCGTCTTGTCCATGTGTGGACACGGAAGTCTGACCTGAAGGACAAAGGAAATCACTTTTTATTTAATACCCAGATTATTTTCTAATTCTAATCAATCTAAAAGATGATGACCAGTTATTACTGAAGTTATGTTCCACTTCCTGTTTCCTCCTTAAAGCAGAAACATTTTTCATCTTCTTTATTCTGCTTTAGTTAAAGCTGGAAAACGTCTTGATTTATTAAAGCGTTGATGAATCCAGAGGAGAGCCAGAATTAGCCTGGAGCTTCTGCAGAAAGACCCAATAAAACCAAACCTCAAACAAGCAGCTGCTTCTCCTCATCTCACTGTTTTTAGAGTCATGATGAATCAACGGTTGGAAAAATCCATCTAGACTAATTTAAATAGAAAGGTTTTTATTTTTCTGCTGCAAATAAACATAAAAATTCATGTAGAAATGTGTGCATAAGGCCTCATACAGGCGTGGTTCTTCCTTTCTTTCACTCAGTCCTCTCTGGTATGTCTGATATGTACACAGAAGAAAAAACACTTCAGTACTAAAGTTCAGCCTTTCTCGTGTGCAGAATCATATTTTCTCCTATTTTCACACACACTCAGCAAACAGGCCATTAAAGTTGTGTTTCAGGTGTCGGAAGGAAAAGGAAATCCTTTCTCCTTCTAAGGAAAAGGCTGAGAGAGAGAGAGAGAGTCAGTGATGGTTTCAGACAATGACTCTCCTCCTCTGGTCTGAGAACATTCCCGCTTTAATGGGACGTCTGTGGAAGCTGCTGCTGCAGGATCAGAGATCTGATCTGGAATCAGCTGGACTTCAACCCTGCAGCAGCTGCAGAACCTCATCTGACCAAATGTTTGACAGAACAGAAACATCCACGTCTGTACATCTGATCAGTGATCAGGATCATGCTGCTGAGCACAGAGGTTAGCGCCCAGAGTTTATCCTGCAGCGTCCTATTAGTTAAACGCTGCAGCGGTGATATTACTGCTGAATGTTGTGATGATGTCACATAGTGATGCATTCAATGCTTTATGGAATCCAGCATTTATGAATTCAAGTTTAGAGCCTCTTCTTCCAGAACTTTGGATCATCAAGACAATCTAACATGAGCTGTTCTTCTGTCAATTTCTTATTATGTCATTTCTAGATCATTCCAGGATAGAAATAAACAATCTAGATTGTCTCCAATCATGAGTGAAAGAGAAATAAATCAGTGAAATGAAGGCAACCAGTTTAGAACATGCAAGCCTGTCTTGAGGACCACAGCTGGTCACTGGGATGCAGAGGAAACACAGAGGCATGCTGGGAAATATGGTGCTATTTTTTTCTGGTAAAAGTTTTCTGTCTGCTGCAGTCTCAGGGTTCAGAGGTCACATCAGTAGGTCAGCTCCTCATCTCATTGGCTGGCTGAGCGACCTGAGGGTGATGGACGGCAGCAGAGTGTCCATGACGGTGGAGCTGAGCGGTGTGTGTGTGTATGTGTGTGTGTGTGTGTGTGTATGTGTGTGTGTGTGTGTGTGTTTATTGTGGTATTTCCTGTCTGCTCTCTGGGGACGCGCTCCAGATGAGATGCAGACAGATTGACTGTAGTCCTGCTTCTTCGTTTCCGCTGTTTGTGTTTTCCTGGTTGAATGACAGAGATCTGCTCTGGCCTCATATGATCAGCGAATCTGTCTATAGGTTGAGGTTAGCTTCATGCTAGCTCAGCTATTCCAGCCCATGAAGTTCCCATCCAGAAATGTGTTTGTATCTGTGATGTTTTCCTCTGCAGACTGAAGCTCCGTCCCTCAGACCACTGCCCCCCCACTGCGTGCCTCTTACATAATGAGTTTCCACAGAGACTTGTCTCCATATAAGCTGTGTGAGGATCGGCCTGCAGCTCTCCTCTGTCGCTCAGCTTTACCAACATCCCATACATCAGGATCTCCTGTTTTTACTGCTGCTAGATTTATTCCCACCCACAGAAACCAGCTCACTGCTGCAGACCTGAGTTTGTCCCAGAAGGACAGAGATGTTTGGACGGATGAGTCCAAGTTTCAGCCTCTAAGGATACATCTGCTGTGATTGGCCAAAGATGGACAGAACCATCAGGTCTGTTTCCAGCGAAAGGCAGAGGAAACAGTGAAGCAAGGAAACCCAGAAAACATCCATATGCAGTGAAAGGATCTTTAATTGGGTTTAGGTTCCAGTTTAGTGACTCTAGAAACCAGTCGGTCTCTGTTGGTGTTTAAAATGGTAAAGGGTCCTACATTGCAGCCACAGCTGCCCTGGGGCTCACCGACACAAGCCAGGCTGCCGTACGCTGGGACCACTGACCACCATCAGTAGGCAATGCAGGTAAAGTGTGTTGCCCAAGGACACAACCACTGTGAAAGCAGGAGCCAGGGCTTGAAACGACAACCATAGTTGCAGGGCAAACTCCTTCAGCCGACACCGCTGTCAATTAGTTCAATCCCGTCCAGTCTGTCCTGATTGGTTGGTTTATTCCTCTGAGGAGATTTTTATCAGGATTTGTTGAAAAAAATTAAATCATTTTCTCTGATTTTTTCATTAAACGGTAAATAATTCTGAGGTGGGTCCAGTTCTCAGAGGGGAGGTTCTGACTAAGCTTTCTGGCCACACAGGTGAACACCCCCCCCCCCTTTGGTGGCTCCATGATGGACAGCAGGCCTCAGAGTCTGAGGACTTCCACCTCCTCAGGGAGGATCTCTAACATCATCTTAGATCAAGTTTTGAAAATAACAATCATTCATCATGAGTCGCTGCTCTTCTGGTCCATCTGCTCCTCAAACTGGACCAGGGGCCCAGAGGGGCCACATTTAGCAGATACACTCTGGACAATATAGGAGGTCAATTAAAGGTTTGAAGTTTGTCCCAACATGAAGCCTCTTCAGTCATCTCAGCTGGATTATATGCAGATGATATTCTAATGAGCAAACCGAACAAATTTATGGGTGTAGGAATTACTGATTTAAACTTTAACCACATGCAAAGCCATTTCCCAAGATCAGACACTCCTCTGCTGGGCGTAGTGGTGATGCAGGGGTTAACTGTTCGACCCACATACAGAAGCTTTGGTCCTTGACGCAGGACCAAAGCCTGGTGTCCCTTGCTGCGCGTCTTCTCCCTCTCTATAATCCCATTTCCTGTCTGACTACTTACAAAAATAAAAAAGTAAACAGCTGATTTAAAAAAATGATATCATAGCATGTTTATATAAGCACTTATATAATATTTTTGACTAAGAGTGAAAGCTGGAGTACCCAGAGATAACCCCCCCACACACAGGGAGAACATGCAAACTCTATAGAGAATGAACCAAGGTCTGGATTTAAAGCAGGACCTTCTTGCTGCACAGCAGACTGAACCACCATGTACCCCTAACTTTTCTACATTTTATAAGAAATAATTAAATTTTTTATGTTTTTAAAACACTTATAGATGGGTTACCAATGGGAAATGCTATATAAATACTGTTTGTTTATATAAATAGTATTATGTATTTGAAATATTTGTATAAATGTTACCTGCATGGCTTAGAACCTCTTCTTTATATAAAACTCTCAAAACGTATGTTAAGCACATTATCTGCTTATTTTAATGGGGCAGAAACAAACTGGTTTGTTGGAATCTTTGTAGATCAGCTGAAACACGCTTCCTTATTACACATGATAAAGTAATTTAACTTCCAGTTCAGGTCCCTTATTAGGAATCTTGGAAAATCAGGCTCTAAATGCAAACTAAATGCAAGAATGGACGAAGGTCTGGAATCAATGCAGGACCTTCTTGCTGCACAGCAGCAGTGCTACAGACTGAGCCCCCATGTACCACCTAACTTGTCTACATTTTATAAGAATGTTTTTTTAAGCACTTATAGTTGGGTTACCAATGGGAAATGCTCTAAAAACGCTTCCTTATTACACATGATAAAATAATTAAACTTCCTGTTCAGGTCCCTTATTAGGAATCTTGGAAGATCAAGCTTTAAATGTTTAGGTTTGTTTACAAGCATAAAAAAACAGTTTTTGAACAAATTGAGATGTGTTTAGATTAAGAAAAAAAAAATCATCTGAACAGTTGATGGGATTAAAAATGTGTAAAAATGCTGAATCCTCTGACCTGCATCCAGCCGCTCAGAGCAGAAATACGTCACGTTGATGGAGATGAAGATGCTCCACTGAGGTCAGTCTGCCTCTATTAGAATAACTTGATCCTGTCAATCATTTACATGCAGGATGATCAGATTGTTAATCCCAATAACCCCCCCCCCACACACACACACACACACACACACACACCCCCAGTTTACCTCCAATCCTGCAGAATCTACTCAGAATATTCTGACATGTTTACATTAAACACTTTTAGTTTGATTAGTCGTTTATTCTGATGACAGGGTGCCTTGTGGGTTTTTATTTTAGAGGAAAGTTTTCAAAGTTTTAGCTAAAAAAGTCTGAAACTCTACAATGTTTAAAATCTAAGACCCTGAAATCCAGCCTCTGACCTCTGAAGCGTCTCTGACGGCTGGATTATAATCCAGAGGCATCAGTAGGGGAGTTAATTGGCAAGAGTTGGAGATCAGATACTTTTATCACAGTAAATGTATCACAACATGATTTATCTTTGTATATCCCAAAAAAATAAAGAAAATTTATTGAGGTATTTATGATATTATAGGTCTGTAGATTAATACACCTTCTAAACAAAGAATACTGTAAAAACAAAAAACAAAAAACATTTCATTTATTTCTCAGAACAATGTCACTGCAGGTGTGACTTACTGACAAGTCTTTTCAATAAAAAATAAAACATTTTGTCACAACAGAAAGCATTTAAGTCCAAAATAAATACGCTGCAGCTTCTAGTTTCTGTTTGTCTACCTGCAGAACCTCAAGACAGCATCCAGCTCTAGTTCAGTGAACGCCGTCGCCTGTCAACATGTCCTGCTGTCCTCTGCCATCACCTGGGACCCGTTCCCCCAGTACACCTGGACAACAGCGGACCAGAACCGAGCTCTGAGGTCTGAAGGAGACTAGGACCTGCTGCAGAGGGAGGCTAACTGCTCATCAGGTCCAACAGCTAAACGTCTGCAGAGTCCAAAGTCTTCAGGAGAAGATGGAGAACATACTTTTGTTCTGCTTGTTTTTCAGACGGTTAAAAAGGATCGACTGGATCAGCTTGATGTGATGCAGAGACACACTGGAGGAGGAAGGAGAGCAGAAACTGAGCAAAGCTGCTGGAATAATCCTGAATGATGTAGAGTTCAGACCCCAGGATTAGAATAACCCCCCCCACCCTAAATCCATGCATCTATAATCTATCTGCCTCCATCGCTGCAGTCTGAGCCTCAGGGTCAGTCAGCAGAGGCTCAGTTCCAGCCTCAGTTTAAGGAGAAGCTGCTGGTTTCTGAGGAGAAAATGAGAAGTTTAAACTTTTTATCCAGCAGCTGGTTCTGATCCGTGTTTCCAGCCTGGATCAAACAGCATCGTCTCTCTGAAAGGGTTAACTCATCGCTCCCAGTTCACCAGCAGAGGTATTTCTAGAAGGTTCCAGAACCAGAGAGCAGAACCCAGGACAAATGTCAGGATCTAATTTAAGCTGCCAAAAATCTGCATCAACTGATAGAAACACAACATCAGCCAATCACAGAGCAGCTTCCTTCGTGACTCACTGACAGAAAAATGTTGGCTTCACTGTTTCTACAGCTGATGGTCGACCTGAACCAGGTTGAATATTAACTTATTATTAATAAGATGAAAAAAATAAGGGTTTAAATGCCATAAAATCTGTTTTAGTCGTCCCATTAATTCCAGCAGAGGTGTTAAATAAATCCAGATGAAGCTAACCCATTATATAGATTACAGGCATGTCTTGAAGACATAAAAACCTGAATGACTCTCAACTTTCTTCTTCTGAATGCAGACAAAACAAAAGTTATAGTCTTTGGGAAAAAAGTCTTTGAAAAAGAAGCTGATAAGTCAGACACTTCATATGGATGGGATTAAACTGATCTCAGATAATAAAGTAAAAAATCTTAGTGTTATTTTTGTCATTTAAATCCACATCAAAGAAGTTTCTAGAATATCAATTTAATTCAATTTAAATTTACATTTTGTTTATTTCTATAGCGCCAATTCACAAGACATGTCATCTCAAGGCACTTTACAGTTCACCAGATCATCCAGTCAAATTGATTCAAAGTTTTCTATGTAAGGAAAACTAGTTAATTGCATCGACTCATTGACTCTTCAGCAATCCCTCACACTAAGCATGCTTGTAGCGACAGCGGAGAGGAAAAACTCCCTTTTAACAGGAAGAAACCTCCAGCAGAACCAGGCTCAGTGTGAGCGGCCATCTGCTGAGGCCGACTGGGGTTCAAGGAGACAGAAGCAGAGATACAAGCAGCTGTAAAAGGCGGCCCCGGAGGAGAGTGCATCCAGTTAGTCACAGTTAGAGAAACAGGACTACACTGGAAAACAGGCCAAGCTCCAGCAACTTGAACTAACAGATTCTGCAGAGTGGGAGAATAGAGATAGAATGAAGCAGAATGATGAAAAAGGGGTCCGTATGTACTCCAGCAGTCTAAGCCTATAGCAGCATAACTTAAAACATCGTAATTCCATAGATGTCAGGAGTTTCTACCAAAGTCAGGAGGATTTTCTCTAAATATGATAAACCGGGGTATTTCAGCCCCAACGACGCACTCAGACAAACATGGAGCAGCACAGTAGAGCCAGTAACTCTGGGCAGGATCCAGCTGGACACTGACACCTCAACAAAAAAGGACAAACCTTTGGAGACCAAAAGGTTCAGGCTTTGGACAGAGAGGACAGATGGTTTGTTAAAAGAGAAGAATCATCACTGAGCAGAGGGGAAGGATTCCTGTTTCAGCTTCCAAGCTTCTACAGCTCTGCCCTGGAAGCCATTCATAAGAATTTACACAAGAACTCTGATCATGATTGAAAAGGCCAAACAAAACCCATAAAAACCAAAAGAGTCCAACAAGAACAAATGCTGGGTCTTTGATTTGATTCTTACTGATCAAATGTGCTGATGAGGATGGACCTCCAGGTGCTTAAAAACTTTAACTGCTGATTGCTCTCAGCTGACAGAACTGAGAAAGACTCCTGCATACTTCAAGTGTGGAAACATCTTCAGTAAAATTGAGCCAAAGTCTGGTTTCCTGCGGCTTCAGAATGTTTTGTTGTTGATTGAAAGAACTGGAGACCAGCGGCTTAGGAAACCAGAATCAGAAGGTAAAGAAAGGATTGAAATAGAAGGCTAAGAAGATGGTAGAGAGAGGTACAATTTGGAGACGGGGGTGCTGACTGAGAGATGGAAGGAGAAGCTGAACATGTTCAGGATTTTATTGGGAGGATTTTAGAAGTGAAAGAGATCAGGATGATCAGGTTTTCTGTCATCTTTTCTCTCTGGTTTCTATGAAAACTGTTAAATCTAAAGGATGCTGTTAAACTGGATCAGTCAGTTTTGGTTCATTGCATCAGAATAATTTCTCTGTATGATCCCACTTTGAGGAGATCATTCATCGATATATTTGTTGTAGATCCATTGGAGATGTTCTGGTTGGTCCAAACTGTCAGCTGGGCTTCTCTTTAGCAGCCACAGTCGGTTTCTTACGTTCACATTTCTGTTTTCATTCAGCCGCTCCGTTCCCAGCCCTCCCTCTGTTCCCATCAATCCGTCTGTTTCATGTCCAGCTATTCCCAAAGCTTCTCTAATCTGTGTGTATCAGCCCACCAATCAGAGCCAGTATTTCCTCTGCATGCATCCTCTGATCTGCCTGCGCTGCGAGGAACCATCTGCAGCTCCAAAACCAGCAGGAGGACAAAAGGAGGTGAAGAGGAGTCCCAGTCATGGAAGAGGCCTGATGAAGAAGTGTGTTCACATCAGTTCATTCATGCCCATAAGAGGAAAGCTGAGTCACCTGTGATGTAACAAACAGTTGGAGTTGAACTCCTCATCCTCCTTCTCCTGGCTGTTAGGGGGCGGGGCCTCTGTCCTGTTTATTCTCTCTTTCTCCATCTCTCTTCATGCTTGTTTCTCCAGAAACACAGCAGCAGGAGGAAGACCAGGAGGAGGATCAGCTGGAGCTGCCAGGCTGAGAGGAGGTGACAGAGGAGGAGGCGAAGGCAGCAGGGTCAGTCTGCAGAGGCAGGAGGCTGAGGAGGAGCAGAACCTGCAGGATCTGCAGCTCCTGCATCTAGAAGGTAGAAAAAGAAGTACTCAGGACTCCTCAAACGCTGCGTGGAAACCAGGGAGAGTTGAAAAGAGGAGCTGTAAAGAGGGAGGCTCAGCAGCTGGACTTTCAGTCGCTGCTGGGACGCCGAGCATTTCCAGGCAGCCAACCTAACGCTGATCTCAACGACCAGCAGGACCACAGCCGCCAGATGGATTTTAAGGCCAACCTTAAGGGCGTCAAAGGCAAGGTGGAGGAGAAGGTGAACTCCCCTCAAAAGGTTGACTTTAGGAGCGTGTTGGGGAAGAAGAGCCCCGCCGGCAGCAGTGGGAACAAACCCACAGAAACACCTTCCAAGAGCTCTGGAGACCTCCGCTCTGTCCTCAACAAGAAGAAGACCACCAGCCCTGAGAAGAACGGAGAGAGCGAGAAGGTGAACAACTGCGTGGATGGAGGGATTCACGACCAGAAGACTGGAGGAGGAGGAGGGGTAGCCCCGGAGTTCGTGGAGAAGCTGAAGGACGTGGCGGTGCTGGACGGTCAGCGGCTCCGGCTGGAGTGTCGCCTCTCCTCCACCACTGCTGCTGATGTCACCATCACCTGGACGCTGGACGGGAAGGTCATCAAACCGTCCAAGTTCATCGTCCTGGCCAACGAAGGTCAGACCCGCACACATACACACCCACACACACCATCAGACCTGAAGCTAGAAACCAACAGAGTGAAGGAGAGATTGTTTGTTTGCTGTTTGGTGGGAGCTGGAGGAGCAGCTGCTGCTGAAGCTCAAAGGATTCAGACTCTATTAATAGATCGCAGATGTGAAACAAAAGAGCGTAGAGATGCAGGATGTGATGTGAGACCACCAAGCATTGCTGCTATTTCAGATGGGAAAGATCACTTTACACACACAGCATTAACTGTTCTCCAGGCCTCCACCTCCGCCAGTCCTAGAGCTTTGCTGGGTTTACTGGTTTAACTGGGTCTGTTTACATCCAGAGCGACCCTGACAGACAATAAAGCTTAGCCTGAGGGAACCCCTCCTTGTCCCCCAAAATAAAACCCAAACTTCCACCTAAAAATAACAACAGCATCTTCCTGTTAATAAGGTGTTCTGGTCTGATACCAGCAGGGGGCGCTGCCAAAGATTCATTTAGCGGTTTAGAAAATCAATGTTTGTTATTGTCACGACCTGATCCGCACCGTTGGCATGATCCGTACCTTCAGCTCATTTGCGCAACAAGATATAAATCCGGGTCGCCCTCGGCTTTACATTGTAAAATAGACCTAAATTAAGTTTTTCCCTCCCTAAAAACATTAAGTGTACTAAACTATACTGTGTTGAAGTCGTAAAGAAGCAGCTGTTCCAACCGTTGCATTTCCGAATTCTCCTGAGTGGTGCCCGACTTTACACGAGTGAATAAAGTGAATGTGATTGGTCGTTTATCAAGGGGGCGGGATTGTTGTGGCGGAAGATTCACAAGTAAGTTGATTGTGGCCGGTTTGTCGGAAGCATCTTGCTAACCAGTTAGCAACTTAGTGCTAGCAGGCTCCCAATGGGAAATTCCATTGGGACCAAGTAGCACTAAATTGGTGACTTAGAAACGACGCTGTCAAGGAACGCTATGGACAGCGGAAACATGCAAGAGGAGGAGAGTTTAGTGTCGGAGGTCGTGGATGAGTCTCCTCCGTCATCCATTTTTTATTTAGAGGAGGAAAGCGGGGACGAAGATGTTGTGGAAGAGGACGCCAGGGCGGCAGAAGCTTGGTTTTGGTGTAGAAGGCTTCCAGCCGTACATGTTTGAGCCCTTGCCTCGCAACGCTGCCAGTTCTGTTAGCTCTACGCCTGCCGAAGACACAGACGTCCATCCCCGTGAACACTGGGACGCAACTCAATGGGAAAGGAAAGGATTCTGATTTCAACCGTTGCGTATATTAGCTGCGACATATGAATCAAGGTGCTATGACCGAAAAATTTTGACAGATGACCTTTGATATATGATTGGCTGAATTTAGGTGTTCAGGCTGACGTAGAACTAACTGGCCTGTATAAGATAACGGAAATTTAAAAAAACAACACAGATTTTGAGACATTTTCTAACTTTTGGGACAATATGGTCAGATAAAGAATACATTTATATACATGTTTAAGCCAGAATTATTTGACATTTAAATATGATTTTCCTACTTTAAAGGTTAATTATGTATATTCTGAGAACGCAAATGCATATAAATCCTTTCTGTTTTATCACTCATCTGTGCCGGAGATCCTACGCTACCTCCAGGAGCTAACATTTTTGTAGTGTTTTTGGGTTTTATGTTTTTGTTTCATGTTAACATTATAGTATATCTTGCATGATATAAAGAAGGAAACAACTAAAATGCCGACAAACATGGTTTAATCCTGTTTTGCCAGACTGCTCTGAGCATGTCCAAAGATGACGTCAGATAAACAGTTTAATAAAGAAAATGTAAAAACCCTCAAAATTGTCTCAGAAAAGTCATTAAAAAATTGTTTAAAGATGAGAATTAGCATTCTTTAGTGATTTAAGGAGAGAAATTAGTACTTTTAGTATCATGATTATATTATTAATGGTGACCTGGATGTATATCTGCATGGCGATGGGACGGATCGGGCTTCCTGTATGGATCGGGTAGTGACAGTTACAAATGATTATTCCAGCACCAGACCATGACGTCACTTTTAATGACCCACAGCGCCCCCTACCCACTATTGTTGGTACTGAAAACCAATAATAGAGCAAAATTCGAATTTTCAAACAAAACTATTTGCGAAAATAAGTATTTTTGAAAAATTATTAAAATTAAACTCTAGTTTGATTTGTAATAAAATATAAACTTATTTATTTACATTTTATACATGTGCAAAAACAATTATTAAGATTATCTTTATAAATTGTAGTATCCACGTAAAATAAATACTGCTAATATCAGCTTTATTTCATACAGACGCTCATAAACTCCTCCTCACTCGCATGTTTAGCTTGTTATATATGCAGATAGAGAACCCCGGGGCCCCAATATATCACACCTGAGTAATTGTTCCTTCTCTGCACAGGTAAGGTTTGATTTCCCCGTGCAGCCTCCCCCCTCCCCACGTGTGAACCTGTTTCTTTGCTCATGTCAACTTTCGTCACTTTTAAGGCTTTACCCACCAGAGGAAGCAACCAACCCTACAGCCAATCAGAATCCAGTATTTATCCTGACTGTGTTGCACTTGATGACTTTGCTTACCTACTTCCAACACATGAAGAGAAGCGGTTAGCCTGAAGTTCCTTTGCTAGAAGGAAGAAGAGTACAGCTTCAAGGGGAGGAATTTCCTGAAAATTAGCCAATCACTTGCCTTGTCTGCTGGGTAACGCCTTCAAAATGACAAAAGATGACATAAGTGCACAGAAACAGGTCCACACACAGCCTGAATGGCGAAAAAACGCATAAATGATGGAGATCTGTGGAGTAAAAGTGTTTATTTCATCAGATGATTCAAAGTTTCTTAAAGACAGAGCTAATCTGGATGGATTATGGTTGACAGACTGTCACACGGACCTGGTATAGTTACAGGTTTCTTCATGTTAATAAGGAGCTGTTTATCTCCACTGTCACCACCTGCTTTTCATGGGCTTCACAAAGTTAACTGGTTGGTTTCATTTGACTGACTGATTCTGATTCTATTCTAAATAGAAACAAACTTAACTGGAACCTAAATGTGACTCAATGATCCTTTGGTTGAATTCATGTTGAGTTTATCTAAATGTTTCAGCTTTTATTGAATCAGTTTATCGATCTGCAGAAGTAGAAACCTCCCATAAGCTTTCTGTAGATATATAGCAGACAGAATGTCTCACATGCATAGAGAACCTGCAGTCAGATACAGCAGAGATATGTCAGGATCTGCTGGATCATGTGTCCAGTAATCCTCCAGCCTGTTTTTCTAACCTTGAGGACAGTCGTGGTTCAGCCTGCAGGCGTCACTCTGAGGTGCTGCGTGTTGAAGGTCAGAGGTCACAGCAGCCTCAGACTGTGATGTGTTGTTGTTGTTATTTGCAGCAGTGAGTTGATATCAGCTTCAGAACCAATCAACCCTCCAGGTTTGTCCACAAGTTAAATTTACTCCATCTCTGACTGTTGCTGTGCTGGAATTAGTTCGGAATAAAAGCAGCAGTTTGTTGACGTCTACCACTGATTACTCTCTGAAATCTCTGATTCATAATTATTGATGTGTCATGATTTACCACCCAGCTTCTAAGAATGCAGAACCCTTTAGGAACAAATAATGAAGAAGAAGAACCTCCTGACTGAATAATGAACCAAATGATGATATCAATCTAAATCAGTTTCTCATTCAAATAAATCCAAACAGCTGATATTATTTCCAGCGTCTCTCAATTCATCAGTGAATCCAACTAAATTTCTCTAACCTGACTTTTCTCTGCTTCGTTCTCTCGTAGCTCAGTGCCGTCCACTTCAGGCTACCTGCTGCACATCAGAACATAAACAGCACCAGGCGTTAGATCCAGTGCAGCTCTGTCACCTGATCTTAGATCCATCCTTCCTGTTTCTCTCTGTGATGCTGCTGCTTTATTTCAGCCTCCTCTCTGTGTGGATCACTGAGCAGCAGAACATCTTAAAATGAAAGGTTGTGTCCTCAGCCTGGAGGTTTGGTTCTGACCGACTGCTGGGGGCTGGAGCTCCTTCAAAGTAAAGTTTCTATAAACTTTATTTTCTTTGCTTTTTAAAATGCCTTAATGACTAACCTCCAGGTTTTTCCTCATCCTCAGAATTAGACATTTAATTAATAATCATATATATATAGGCCAACATTGAGCTCTGATCAACATTACATTAAAGAATCGATTTAATTCCCTTCCAGGTGTGAAAACATCTGGATTCTGGTCTGTTTGTCTGTTTCTTAATGGTTTATTGGATGTTGATGGATTGAGTTTTATAATCTATAATAATCAGATAACGAAATATAATTTTTTTCTAATTATGATAGAATATTGTCATTATTTACAGAAAGCTTTGATTTTGAACAGTCAAAGGAAATAACAAACTTGATGGCCTCCATCTTTTTTTATCAGTGATTATTTTAATCAATTCAATTCCGAAATAGAATATAAAGCTTGGTTAGGCTTCTAATTATAAAATCTGTGATTAGCTTGTTGAAAACCTTTGAAAAATCAATTAAAATCTGTTATTATGAGGAGATTACCATTTTTTTCTGATGATTAATCTGATGTTTGAACATAAAATAGAGAAAATACTGAATGACAACATGAACCGAAAACATTTCAGGTCTTCTGTCTACGGTCATTTAATGCTGACTGACCAGCATGACTCAGCAGAAAATGTTTGTCTAACTTCTCTTCCTTATTACCTCGACTGGAAGCTTCTTCATACAGAAGCAACTCGCAGCATCGCTGAACCAGAAAGCTTTTATTTCATTTATTCCTGCTGGATATTTTAGTTCTGATCATTTTATCTGGTATTAATGTTAAGATTGAGCTGAAAGATCCAAACAATCTGACCATTTCTAAAATTCAGCCTAAATTCCAGCAAACATCTGATTAGCAGAACCATCAAACTGATGGAAGTTCATCTTCAGGTCCATAAGGACCCAGAACCAGGACTCCTGCTGGGTCTGACCGTCCTCTACTCAGAACCAACGCAGCTGCTGAGTCATCAGAACCACTTAGAGGTTTAAAGAGGCTGAACAAATAAAGGCTTTAATACGTCATCATGATAAATCTAATGTTTCCTTAAGACAGAATTAAACAATTTCTTTAAACAAGACAGGAATGATGAGCAGCTCTCAGGATGTCAGGGATTTTATTTTCAGTTTATAATCTGGGTTTAAATTCCTCTGTATACTTCATGCTTTTATTCTTTGAACCGTCATCTAGAATCCAGTCCTGGTGGAATCACTGGAAAACTGGAGGATCAATGAGAGAAATTATCATTTTATCAATGATGAGTTTAGCTTTTAGAGCTTTGAATCATGGATGGTTTCCACTCAGATAAAATCCAAAACTCTGAGACCTTCAGAGAGTCTCTAGAGCTGCTGATGACCTTCAGATCCACAGGTGGGACAGAGCAGTTGGGTCTGGATCAGGAGCTTCATCCTGTAAATCCACCACAGCTGCTGTTAGAAGGTGTCCAGGCTGATAAATGTGCTGTTTGTGTTTTTCAGGCGGCCTCTGCTCTCTGACCATCGACAAAGCTCTGCCTGAGGATGAAGGCCAGTATAAATGCAGAGCAGAGAGCTCAGCTGGCAGAGCAGAGTGTTCCTGCATGGTTCTAGTTGACGGTAAGAATCCAACATCTTCTCACTGCTTTAGTTTATAAAACGAGAAAAAAAGAAAGAAAAACGGCTGAATGCTGGAAAAACTGTAAATCAAATCTCAGTCTATATTTGCATTGATCACCATGTTTATATTTCATCACTGCTGCACTTTAAGAAATGAAAATGTCTTCAGAGTTATACTGAACAAAATGCTGTTTATTATACACCCTGTTTGTACAAAATGACTATAAAGTTTGTCTAAGTTTAAGTCTAGTTAGAGGTGAAGGAAGCTTTGATCAGATCACCTCCAGGTTTAACAGCAGAGTCCTTCCATCCAGGCCAGAGCTGAACTCCAGGGGTCAGATTTCTGTTCCTGCTTTGTTTTTTTATTCATCATTATCTCAGTATTAATTTATAAACAACAGACTCTGCTGCCAGAGGATAAATCTGAAGGCCACACGGACTAAACACTAAAGACCAAAACAGGATGAATGTTTGACTAAAATAGAGGAATAATCTGATCTGTTGATCCTGAAAAGCTGCAGGTTCTGGAATCAGAACAGTTCAGAAACTCCTTCATTAGTCTCCTTCCTGATTCCCAGGATTCCTCAGGAGCCTCCGTCTGTTTGGAGCTTCCTGTAATTACAACCAATGAACACACACAAACATTTTCTATCAAAGATCTCTAACGGTTACTGGAAACTGGGAACTGCTGACTGGAAACCAGCTGCTTCTGCTTCCTGGTCAGAGTTGGACTTCCAGTGCAACAGGAAGTGAAACATAAAACTCCCCATAATTAGCATCCCTTTATTAGCGGATGTTAAATAGTTATTGCTAAATCAGTTAAAGTTGCTTTGTGAACGATAATTTATGTTTGTTTTGGTTTTTCAGTAAAGTTAGATGATCAGAAGCAGATCAACTGATTATTCAGTGAAGCTCACAATAGTCTGTAAATCCAGGTCTAGTTGTGAATATTAATGTAAAGTTATTATTTTCCCATAAGTTTTCTCTCATGATGTTTAAATCAGATGATCTAATGAATCTCATGTTTTAGTTGGTATAAAATCAGGCCCTCTAGGCCAACTTCCTGCTGAGTACATCAGACCTCCTCTGCTCTTCATGTTAGGACTGAAAGATTTATGGTTTCCATGGCAACGCAGCTGCATCAGGTCATAGATCCCTCAGTGCAAAGCATAGATGTAGTGATGTAGATGTTCCCTTCCTCCTCCAACATAACTGTAGACCAAAGGTTGACATGGATAAGCTTCACTGTGCATGAGACTTTAACAAAAATGTGATCTATTATTGATGTATGTTAGCTTAGAAATAAAGTGATCAAATCATCTTTACTTTGTTATTTTTGTAAGATAATATGCATGTAAAGAATAGAGAGCAGATAATATTTCATCATATTGTTCATTAAGCTGGAACCATTTGATTAAAGACTCTGATATCAAGAAACATCAGATTCTGACAAAGTTTCAGACTTAAACCTCTGGTTCTGCTTCACCAGCTCTGAATGGATGAGCTGAAGCTAATTGTTGAAGTTCTGACCCATCCGAGTAGACGTACACCTCCTGCACTAACAGTGTCTGTTGATGTTAGGCCTGCAGCTGTTATTGCCTCATTCTGAGAGCTCTCCATCTCCAAGCCTCCCAGTATAAACTGACCCTGAGTGAAGCTGTTTGCTCTGTGCTGAAGGTCTCCTCTGTTTGTCGTTCCTCCTGCAGATCCACCAGAAAACTCCCCGACAGACAAGAAGTCGAAGAAGGCAGCTCCCACCTCTGAGAGTGAGTTTCCAAAATATGCAGCCACACCAGCCTCTTTCCTTTTGTCCCAATAAGGAGCTGCAGACTGGGATTACTGGTTCCCATACACAGACACACACAGAGCGGGACGTTTCTATTTTAGAGGCTCTCTGCGTTCGTTGGAGATGTCAGTTTGTAAATCACTGTCAGATTATTTTTCAGAACCGTCCTCTAAATATTAGGACCATGATTCCCTTCAGCTCTCAGTCTGACCTGATCCGCCATCTTTGGAGAAAATACGTGAGGACTGTTTCTAATAGGCTGCTTGATCAGAACAGTTACTGATGTTTGAAGACACTAAACTCAGAACTGATCCTGGGTTTAAACCTCTGATGGTTTCTGTTTGTCACGTCTGAAGCCACGCTGAGTCTCTCCATCGCACACCAAAGGTTCAGCATGTGTCACACATGCTGGTCGTGACTGCAGACGATGTTCTGTGTCTGCAGCCTCAGTGGAAAGTCGGCTCTTATCTCTATGATCTTCCTCTAAATCCTCGCCTGCATTCCTCAGTGTCAGATTCTCTGCTGCAGCTGGAACAAATGAGCAGATGAAAAAACACGACATTGTTTTCATTAGGAAAGCAGCCGATGCATAAACCCGACTGTACGGTCAATAAATCCTGATCCGTTTAACGAAGCTTCCCTCGTTAACGCAGCAGCTGGAGATCAGCTCACAGCTTCAGTGCTGCAAAAACTGAAACACCAAAAAATCCTTTAAATTAGTCTATTTGGAAACAGATGTTATCTGCCAATGGAATGATTATTTTGGCCCCTAAAATAAGATAAATATGCAAACAACGCTTGAAATAAGATAACGGAGGTATTTGTAGTTTTCTCTTTTCCTATTTTCAGTGCAGGAATCTGTTTTCAGTTAACTTACTGTTAGAGTGATCACTATCCTGTGTTTCAACCAGAAGGGTCATAAACTTTTATGACCTCCTGTAGGTCATGAGGCAGAATCACACGTTTGTGTGACTTCCATCCAGCCAGTTGGTCAATTCACACTATCTTGTTACCTGCATCCTCCCAGACAATCATTACTGGCTCTTCTGTTTTAGGCCCGCCTGTTTGATGTTGTAAACGGTTAATAAAAGGCATTGCTATGAAGGGATTGGTGTGAGAAGGTGATGGCTTTCCAGCCAGCGTTCTTCTCTCCACCCGGCACACGCTGACGTCACAAAACCCTGTCTCTGTGTTGATCATTTCCTTTTAATCTTTTAAACTCACATTTTTCTGGATTAAAACCCAACACTTACATGTTCAAAACAAATTAAATACAATAATTTAAAGAAAGTCTGACTTACTTTTAGTTCTGTGTTTGCAAAGAAGAAAGAAAAGAGCTGAAGATGGATGAACTTTACTGCCGAATCCCTTAAAACTTTGGTCAAAAGAGGGTTTGAAGCTGTGATTTGATGTTTTTAAATCATGTTTGGATAAATAGTTCAACAGAATAAATCCCTGTTTATTATTGAGCAGAGAAACAATCAGATCTCCGTCATTAAATTCATGTTCAGTAACATGTTCATGGAAAAAAAAAAATTTTAAACCTGCTGTCAGATTATTTACATCAGATTGTTTCACTGCTCATCTTCATTTGACCAAATTCCCCAAAATCTGAACAGACTGACAGGTTTCCTTCCTTCAGTCCTTTGCATGATGTTCAGGAGACAGAACCTCCACTTCCCTAAGCTAAAGACATCCTGACTGCCATTCCAGCTCAGCTGGTCTCTAATTCAAGTTTAGAATAAATCTGGAGAAACTTGCAACGCTGGAGCAGAAACCTGGAATAAACTTTAAGTTTTATCGGTTACACCACAAGCCTCCATCTGTTGGGGTTTCATTCATTCAGGAACTGAGCTGCATGAAGGGGATCATACTGCCCTGATAGTCCTGGTGGGAAAACCCACTCACATGGAACCTGACTGACAACAGGAAGTAGGCGGAAAGAACCTCATGTTCTGATCCAAACTTCAAGTCATCCTGATTCTGTCTAAGATGGTTCTAGGATCTGTTTGCTGCAGAACCTGGTGGTTTGGGTCAGGTTCTGCTTTAGTTTCTGGGGAAGGTTACTGCAGCTAAAAGCTGACCTGATGACCCCGCTTCTTAATGCGCCAGCATTAGGGGATCAGAGTGACGCTTCACTGAGTCCATTTAGGGTCTGCTGTTCCTCATGTTCTGGTTCTCCATCCTGGATCTGGACCTCTGGCTCTGCAGCAGCTGCTGAGGCTCAGCTGTTCTTGTGGAGCGCTAGGTTCCTCTCAGGTGGCCCGGTTCTAATCCCCATGAGGCGGTCTCTAATTTGTTGGAGCGGCTTCAGAACCAGAACACTGCAAAAAATGGAAATTAAAAAAAAAAATTTTTGCTTAAATTAAGTGCATTTTTTCTTGAATTGAGGAGCTAAATGAGACAGTCTGCCAATAGAACAAGACAATTTAACTTTAAAATAAGAAAAAAAAAACAATTGCATTGTCTTATTTTAAGTATTTATTATCTAATTATCTTACTTTAAGAGTAAAAATATTAATTCCATTGGCAAATCATCTTATTTAGCTACTCAAATTATGGGTAAATACACTTAATTTAAGATTTTTTTTTACCTATTTCTAGATGATGTTTGCAGTGAACACCTACTTCACTGGAAAATAATCGAAATCTAGATAGGTAATTTTTTTCTTACAATAGGTGCATTTGTTCTTGAATTGAGGAGGTAAAAGAGACACTTTGCCAATGGAACAAGAAAATGTACATTTAAAATAAGAAAACACAATTGCATTGTCTGATTTCAAGTGTATTTTATCTTATCTTATTTTAAGAGTAGAAATACTCATTCCATTGGCAAACTATCTCATTTACCTGCTTAAATTAAGGGTTAATACACTTAAGAAATTTTTACTTATATCTAGATCTTTTTCCAGAGTTTTTCTGAACCGGGTTCTACTGGGTTCTGTTCTCTACTTTAAACTGGATCCTTTCATCCTGACTGAACTGAGCCTCCATTGAATCGGTCTGACTTGGTTCTGTTCCTCCGTCCCTCTCAGACCCAGCAGAACCTTTAGCCTCCAGCTCTCACTCTATCAGCTAAATAACCGCCTGATCCGTGTTTCCTAAGGTTTCCTGTGGTGTTTATAAAATGGCCGACAGGGTTACATTCTTCTGCTCCTCAGAGCTGAACTCTTCTTCTGCAGTCCTTTTAAGGCAGTCCTCCGGCTGCTGTCCTGTTTACGATGTCCTGCTGAAAATGTTTGCCCTCAGTAAAAACCAGCTGATAGGTTTGAACATTTCAGCGGACATGAAGCAAGCAGAACATTTTTACTGTAACTCAAACATCCAGAGAAAAAAATGTTTGATTTGGATCAGAGGATTTTTTTAGGAACTGAATGAAGGATGAGGGAAACATTTCCTCCTCTCCTCCCTGAAGGTCTCAGCCGGCTGCAGAGTTTTCCCCTCAGATATGAGCTGACAGAGGAAGGATGGGGATGCGAGGGGGGGGGTTAAGGTGGAGGATGGGAACTCCTCTCGCTTGTTTCCATTTAAGGCCTTCTCTCTGTCTCCTCGCTCACGTCTCGTTTTACTCCGAGCTGCAGAGGAAAAGCCTGAAAGCGAAACAGCTTTCCTTTTATGAAGCTCATCTTGGTGGAGCTGCTGGTTCCCAGTTACCCAAACACCTAACAGACTGGAAATGAGGGATTCCTCAGGCTGAAATATTTCCTGGTTTTTAGGGCAGTGTGTCTCTTTGGCTTCAGGACTCAGAGCAGGTCTCAGTCGGTCCGGTTCTGATCGACAGTCTCTGCAGCAGCAGCTGCTTTATTTTTCCTGTTTCAGCTTCATTTAACAGTCAGGTTGATCCGTAGATGTTTCAGCTGCACAGGAACGTCGGCCATAGATATTTTCTCTGCACTGATGGAGGTTTTGATGCAGGCAGTGATCTGCTGAATGATAGAAGCTGAGCTTTGCTGCTCTGCTTTCATCAATCATTGATCTAACAGGAAGATTCGGGTTAGGAAAAGCTTCGACGCTCGATCAAAGGAGAAACTTCTGCTTTACGTCTAAATTTAGAAAGTACTTTCCTGTAGCGGAGTATTTCATTTACACAGGGACATCAGAAATCTAAAATAACCCCTGAAGTCAAACTCCCAACTTGGGGGAGTTGCTGCAAGTATAAACAGGGATAGCTTTACTTTATCTAATCCAATAAATAACTGGAGCTGAGATACTCTGTCATAATTACTGACATCTCCTTAGAGCCAAAAGGAGAGTGTTTTTTGTTTTTTTTAGAAGAAGGAAATTAGTTTACTGCCTCTTGCCAGCATTAATTTTAGAGTCCAATTTTCATTCCCTGCAGGAAAACTATGAGACCAGTTAAATTCTTCTTCTTGGACTTCCAGATGTTTATCATCTGTTTTATTGTCCTCTCCATCGTGCAGAAGGTGAGGAAGGATCTGTTCAGGAGGGTTAAAAGTTTTCTCTAGGCACATCTTCACTCTAGTCATCGGTGTTTGATGCAGTTTTTATCGAATATTTTGATTTAGTTTGTTTTTATTGCTGGATAAAGTGTTCAGGTAACTATAGGAGGCGTGTTAAATTCAACCAACCAGATACTTCCCTGTAACTCAAGTTATATTGTGACCCAAGCATTGAGTCGCAACTTTAATGTCCAAATAAAAAAACAGCTTATTGTTTTTAGGGCAACCGTAAGATAAAAAGAAGAAGAAAACAGGATTAAAATGAGAAAATGTTCCTGATGTGATTCAATTTGATTTATTCCTAGTCTGGAGGAAATTAAAACTCTGAAACCGTCTGGATAAAATCCAAGCATCAGATCCTCCAGTGGTTTACATTCAATGATAGAAACTTTAGTGGGAGCAGTTTGCTGAAAGAAAGAAAAATCCCACCTCTCTGTTCCAGTCGGACTCAGACTGGTTCTGACTGGAAACTTTAGCTTTGGAAAAGTTCTGAGAAAAAAGTTTTTTACCAAATGATCATTTTTAGTGTTTTTGTTTTTTGTTTGTTTTTTTTCTTGTATCTAAACGTTAAAAAAGTTCCTCCAGTTCTGAGGGACTTCTGGGGCGCAGTGGTTCAGGATTCTGGAGGATTTTCTGTCTCAGATCAGCTGCTTCCATTAAAACCAGTAATTAGGTGATCTGCTCATCAGGTGATCTTAGAAACTCTGATCCTTTCTGTTGATCTCAGGTTTAAAGGATCAACCAGACGATTTCCAGGAAACCTTTGGTTCTAGTTCTGTTTGTTTTCCATAAACACATTAATATATTTTTTTCATCTAACATATTTACAACCTGTTCTATGTCAATACTAACCATACATATTTCTATTTTATGGAAAACAGTTTAGTTAATTATTGTCAATAATCCTGCATCCAGCAGGGGATGATTTCACACAATTTGAAGGATTTTTTTATTTAATCCAGAGTTAAAAATGATTCCTCTTTTCTGCTTTGTTTGTTTGTTTTGTTTGTTTTATAGGCAGGAAAATATAAATCATTTATCTTTATGTCATCTGTTCTGTTAAAGAACATCTAATATTGTGATGTTTAGTTTCTGTAGTTTAAACCTGATTCTGCTTCTATTTCAATAATGAAATCCGATTAAAATAATGTGATTAAAACATAACAGAGTAAAATCAATTGGTCGGTTCTACAAACTCATCATTAACACACAGGAAAAACGATTTCTGTTAAAATGAGGATGATCGTGGATTATAATCCTCATCATCAATGACTGCGTTGCCTGGTTACAGTAATCCCAGATTAAGAACAGCAGCAAATATAAACGTTTCATTCATGGCTGCATCAATAACCTTGAATAAACAGCCTGAAATGCATCAACAAGGACGACAT
Organism: Cyprinodon tularosa; assembly: GCF_016077235.1. Lineage (NCBI taxonomy): Eukaryota > Metazoa > Chordata > Actinopteri > Cyprinodontiformes > Cyprinodontidae > Cyprinodon > Cyprinodon tularosa. The sequence continues at coordinate 1,211,934 of NW_024038037.1, read as the reverse complement.
CTTCCTGGAAAAGGAAGTTTTCTGTTGCTTCGTCCTTCCAGCATGAAAACATAGTTTACCATATTAAGATGTTTGCTGGGCTTCTGTCACCTCAGGTTTAATTAAGGTGAAGATTCCAGCTGCCATCCTAGTTTGTAAAAGAGTTGAATTAGTGAGTCTGTGTGAAGTGGAGCATTTCTGAGGCTTCTGTTTTAGATCTGGATGTTTTCATCATGAGGACCCGCAGTAATTAGGATCTCTATTATAATACACAGAAAATCAGCAGAAACACGTATATAGAAAATCACCTCCAACATCAGATCTCCACTTCTTCTGCAGGATTAATAACTAACTGTACTTCCTGCATCAGAGGAACTATTAATAGGTTTTCCTTATAAGGTCGTCTGCGACGCTCCTCTGCAGTCTCACATTCTTGTTCTGCTGCTTCTCTGAAGGAGCCGGACTTTCTGTTCCAACATGGAAACTTCATTCCTGCACAAACAAACAAGCAGGAGAGGAACGATCACATACAGAGCAAATCAGCTCTTAATTTATCACAAAAAAAAAAAAAAAAAAAATACAAAACAGAAGAATCTTTATTTTTTACAACGAAAAACAGTAAAAAAAATAAACTCCCACAATGAAACCGGATCTTTATGGTTTATTTTAATCAGATTTTATTACTTTATTAGTGAATAAAGAGCTTAAAGAAGAACAAGGAATCCAGCAGATCAGGGAGAAAGCTGTGGTTCAGACTGAAACCATATCCAAAGTCTAGATCACCTCTTAAAGCTCCGGTCAACCCTTCATCTGGTGACTCCATCTACTGAGGCTGAAAGGCAGAGCAGGAGGTGCTTTAAAAGGTTGGTTATTATTATTAAATTAATGTAATTTAGCATTAAAATCATGCAGCAGGACAAACCAGATGCTTCTGAGTTATTATGAATCAAATTGACTTATTTTTAACATTTTGTAGCTCCACATCAGCACTAATTATAGCTGGGAAAAACCATCTCCATGGTGGAGTTAACTTAGCATCCTATAATGGAGATGGATGGAAACACTCATGATTGTTCTGGAACATCTAGTCTAAAATTGATTGAAGCATCATCCAGTTGAACCACAGGAGAGGGTAGTGATGCTGAGGGATATGGAGGCATCACAGCTTACAGGTCAGAACCACCTCAGGATGACGCTAATATGACTGCAGTGTGTTTAGGAATGAGCTCCATCTGAATCCATGGAAACTTAAACATCTGTCCAGAACAAAACAGCTGCTCCAGCTCTCAGTCTTTCTCCTGCATAAATCACTCCTGTTTTATACCTCAGACACTGAGCAGCGCTAGAGTCCTCTGAACAGCAGAGGTTTGCAGACGAAAACTATTTTAAAAATGAAAATTATTACATTGATCATCTGTATTAATGTTTTAGTCAGCAAAAAATTTTAGAAAATAGCAATATTGTGTCATCAACCCTTTAATGACAATAGCAGAAGAGAAGTTCATAGAAACAGTTAAAGTAGAAGCCAGAACAACATTAGAGCAACATTAGAAGCCATGTTGGGATACAGCGAACACATAGATGTCCTCACTCATTCAGAATGCCAGGCAGAAAGTTTAGGCGTAACGTTTAGACAGAGTTCTAGCAGCTAATCTGCAGAAACCTCTTCTATTATCTCATGTCTAAACAGTGAACTTTTTTTTTTTGGACTGAAATGGCGGCACCCAGACTGGGAAAAGCTTTGAAGGGAAGAAATTTCCTTCAGAGTTCGAAGAAAACAGCAATATTTCATTAAGCATTAGTGATGAAGATATTAATTTATCATACATTTGCCCATAGACACATAGATACAGAAATAATTTTGAGATTCAACAGGCTTTGATGAACAAATATGCCAACTAAAATGTGGATTGTTTTCAAAGATTTCAGTCTCAGGTTTTTTTTTTCTCAGAATCAATGTTTTCATGTGCAATTCAGCTAAACAGCTAAACCATGAATGACGTGAGTGCTAGAAGGGTCTGAAGATGTTCTATACAAAGTTTCATGTTTGTACAGTAAATAGCTTGGGAGAGGCATCCATTGGAAAAAAGGGTTTCTCAGCCACTGTCTCCCCTCACTATCCCTGGCTTAACCCCCTGTTCGATCTTGTGCAGAACAAATGCCCATAACTCTGGCATAATAAGTCGTATCGATGTCCTTCTTGCACCATTTAATTCGTAATGGATTGGGGAATGCAGCTTTATGGTTGTTTTTGTTCAAAAGGTTTTTGAAAAAAACACAGCACCCTGTTAAATGCTTAAAAAAGTATGATACAGGTAACTGATGAGAACCTGAGGATCAGGAGTGTTTGGAAGCAGAGTGACTTTAGATGAGGTTCTGGAAGGAGGTCTGCGCTGTGGGAGGATCCAGGTGTTTGAATGACGGCTCTGTTTGTGTTTCCATCAGGTGAAGCCAGGATAAAGAAGCCAACTCCAAAGACTCCTCCTAAACAAGGTGACGCACCTAATCACCTAAATCACCGTGAAGCTGATCAACACTGAAACGATCAATAATGTCAATGAAAGCCTGACTGATGCCTCTCTGCTTCCTTTTTTTTTTTTTGCCTCTCTGCTTCCTACTCAGCAGTAATCATTGTATTGGTGTCATTCTTTAGCTCTGCCGCCTCAAATCATGCAGTTCCCAGAAGACATGAAGATCCTTGCAGGAGAAAAGGTGGAGATCCTCTGCAAGTTCTCAGGAGCTCCGCCCCTCACCTGCACCTGGCTGAAGTTCAGGAAACCGGTGAGTGTCTGAGCAGCCGGTGGTCCAGCTTAGCCTGAAACCTTCTGACTGGTTTTTATGGTTCAGATCCAGGAAGGCTCCTCGGACATCTCCATAGAGAACAGCGACAGCAGCAGCAAGCTGACCATCAGCAGCGGGCAGCAGGAGCACTGCGGCTGCTACACCGTGGAGCTGAAGAACAGCTACGGCCTCCGACAGGCGGCGCTCAACCTCACCATCGTTGGTAAGAAACATCTGCTGCTCCTCTAAGAGGCTGAAACAAGCTCTGCTGGGAAACAAACTGATCAGCTCCTGAAACTTTACTAAACTATTATCCATCCATCCATTATCATGCTTGTAGTGGGGTCGCAAGGGTTGCTGGTGCCTATCTCCAGCTGTCAATGGGCGAGAGGCGGGGTAGATCCTGGACAGGTTGCCAGTCCATCAGAGGGCAACACAGAGACAAACAACCATTAACACACCCACACCTAAGGAGAATTTAGAGAAGCCAATTAACCTAACAGTCATGTGTTTGGACTGTGGGAGGAAGCCGGAGTACCTGGAGAGAACCCACACATGCTCAGGGAGAAAATGCAAACTCCATGCAGAAAGACCCCGAGCTGGGAATCGAACCCAGAACCTTCTTGCTGCAAGGCAGCAGTGCTACCCACTGCACAACATCACAAATGTTTCATTATCTCTGAAATTAACCGTAAAGATTATGATCAGTCAGATTTACAGCTGGTTCTGGTTCTAACGTCTAACACAGTGGTTCCCTAATGGTGTGCCGTGGCACACTGGTGTGCCGTGAGTCAAGTACGGGTGTGCCGTGGAATTTTGTGACAACCATGTATGGTCATTACAATATAATAACAGAAAAATAAAAAGCCTATACGGTCATATCACTACTTTGTTTGCATTCATTTTTACAAAACAGAGGCAAACTACATTAAAATAATGTAAAAAGAAAAAAAAAACTCAAGGAGAACTCCCTGACCACGGAGATGCGCAGGTAGGAATTATCATCCTGTGGCGCAAGGCTTTAGGGCACGATGGACATGTTCCCGCTGGCATCAGCTGCGCCGCAGGCAGCAAAGGAGCGCGCATTATATGCCGAACACCTTCAGAGCTTAAAAGACAGGTTTGAGCTCCACTTTCCACATGTTGCTGACGTTGAGGATTACGACTGGATCCGAGACCCATTCAACCAGGAATCTTCAACAGAAAAACTGACAATGAAAGAAAGAGAGGAGTGCGCAGAGCTCCGTGCGGACCGCACATTAAAACTCAAATTTAGTGAGCTCCCACTGGATGAGTTTTGGTTGGCTTCTGCATCAGAATACCCAAACATCTCACGCCACGCAATTGAGCAACTTCTTCTTTTCCCCACTACTTACCTGTGTGAGCTGGCGTTCTCTACTCTGGTTTACATGAAGAACAACAGGAGGTCACGGCGCTCTGTTGCGTGTGGCGCTCTCCTCAGTGCCACCAAGGATTAAAAAAATCTGTGCACACTGACAGGCACACGTGTCTCACTAATTTGTAAGCAGACACAATATTTACAACAGCAGACGTTTCAATGCTGATAAAAAAATGTTACATTTATTATTTGTAGTTCAGGACAATGGACAGTGCAGCTTCCTTGCATTGACAGTTCTTTGTGCTTAATTTCTGCTGAGTTTTCTTTGCTTCGTTTTTAATTTTGTGTACCATGATTTAAATAGGCGTGTGGCTGCTTTGATGAAGCCTATTTTGATGAACTTTCAAATAAAATTTTGGAATATTTTGTTAATAAATATTTCATGAGTAATATAGTTGTCTTGTCAAAATTTATTTTGAATCAGTACATAATTGTAACAAATATTTTGCTAAACACGATGGATGACACAGGTTTTAAATGCTCTTTAGCACAATAAGTGTGCCTTGAGATTTTTACTTGTCCTTTGGTATGCCTTGGGCACAAAAAGTTTGGGAACCACTGGTCTAACAAATGTGTGTCCCCCTGTCCGATCTTCTCCCTCCTCCTCAGATAAACCCGACCCCCCGGCCAAGGTCCCGGCAGCCTCAGACATCCGGCGCTCCAGCCTGACCCTGTCGTGGTACGGACCCACCTACGACGGGGGCAGCGCCGTGCAGACCTACCACCTGGAGATCTGGGACTCTGTGGAGCAGCAGTGGAAACAGCTGGTTTCCTGCAACAGCACCTCCTACAACGTCCAGGTGAGTTTACATCCAAACCCGAGACAGAACAGATTAGGATCCGATGTTTGAAACCGTTTCTGTCTCCAGAACCTTCTCCCAGAGCGACAGTACAAGTTCCGAGTCCGAGCTCAGAACATTTATGGGATTGGAGAGCCGAGTGCCGAGTCTGAAGCTGTGACAGTGGGACTGGTGGACGACGGTGAGAAAACTGGAACTGAACCAGTTCAGAGATCCATAACACAGTGGGTCTGATAAAAGGAGGTCCACTTCCTGTTTAAACAGGTGGCAGAAGCTCATGGAGGTAGATCAGCCTCCACTTTCACAAATACACATATGTGATCCACACATGCACAGGACAAGATCCACACATGCACAGCATGTATGTGGATTTTTTTGTGCTTGCATGAATTGTCCTGTGCATGTATAAATCACATATGTGTATTTGTGAAAATTAAGACTGATCTATCTCCATAGAAGCTCAGCCTAAAGAAAATAAACAGATCTAAGGTTCACTGATGTCGTTTATAAATTCAGAGGGAAATGCTTTCATTGGTCCAGCTGAAAGGTTCTGAAGAACCTGTAAAAAAGTTCTGAACATAACCATAGATCCGTCCACTCCAGAACCTTCAGGTGTTGGTAGATCATCAGATCCATCATCAGAGGAGTCCTGCTGTTTAAACCGCCCTCCTCCTGCTTCCTTAATCAGACCAAACGCCAAATTTCTCCCCAGAAACGCTCCAGAACCACAGATAATGAATCCAGGTTGGAAATAAACTCACAATAAAATCCTTTTCAAATAGTCCCCTAAAATAATGATATTAATTTTTAGAAGAAATAAAGAATAAAATAGACTTAGAAACTTGCACTTCCTTTTGTCATCTTTTCAGAAAAGACACAACAGCATAATGTCAGGATGGATACCAGAGTATAAAACAGGCAGTAAGCTGGTAATAAATACTACAAATACATCACTACCACTTTACAATAACTATCACCGTATAGATAGCCCATAACTAGTTTATAGATGTTTTTATTTCATACATAAAAATTTTGTAACTCATTCAAGTGTTTATAATGCAGTTAACATTTTATACCTGCTAAAAAAGACATTGCTATCTAAAATATATAATTAAACATCTTAGATTCATTATTTGGTTAAAAACCAGTCCGTTTTTTTCAATTAACACAACTATCTTAATCATTCTAACACATTTAAAGCCATTTAAATCTCCTGAATTAGTAAGAATTTTAAAGTTGACTCAAAGGCTCCACCTGCTGCCTGGATTCTTAGCATATTGGATTTAGATGATCCCTCTGTTAATTAGTTTTAAACCTTTACATTAACAACATATAACTTCTTCCTCTGAACAGATGAGACGAGTTTAAACTCCTCGTATGGTAAAAGAAAATATTTCTGTCCCTTTGAACAGTTTCTCCCTCAAAGCATCACAGGATGTTCTCTAACGAATCTGCTCTGGTTCTCTGAGAGCTAATCTTCACTTTTCTGGCCTCTAGGAGCTTCTCAGCTTATTATTTTATTTTATAATCTCAATTTATCACTGAGAAGATAGAAAAGCAGGATTTATCAGATTAAATTTGCTGGTTTATGAGCCTATAAATGAGTGATTGGTTTCTGCATAGTGAGGAATCCATACATGATGGAACAGATATTTGTTCTGAGTTTTTCCTGCTGCTATAGCAACTAAAAACCCTGGCTCCAGTGTGGCGACTCCTGAAAGGAGGGGCCCTCAGGGAATTAGATGTGATCCTGAAATCAGAACTTGCTCCTAAACCAGAACCAGGTCCAACTAACTGGACTAACACCACTAACTGCACTAACACTGCTGTTTGATTCCTCTAACAGACAACCAGGAGGAAGTGGAGGTAGAGGAGGATGATGAAGGTAGGAGCCTCAGCAGACTGATCATATGGCGTTCATCAGCCATGGCTGTCAGGATGACCTGGTTTCTCTGTGTTTCCACCCAGAAAAAGAACCAGAGTACAGAGACGTGATCATCAGAACCGACGTGAAGGTGAAGGAGTTGTACGACGTGGAGGAGCGGCTGGGAACGTAAGGCTCCGCCCATTCACCTCACTCCCAGGGGTCAGCCAGCACAGACTAAGACCTGCTCTGATTGTGTCTCAGGGGGAAGTTCGGTCAGGTCTTCAAGCTGGTGGAGAAATCCACCAAGAAGGTTTGGGCAGGAAAGTTTATCAAAGCGTACTCGGCCAAGGAGAAGGAGAACGTCCGGCAGGAGATCGGCATCATGAACAGCCTCCATCACCCCAAACTGGTGCAGTGTGTGGATGCCTTCGAGGGCAAGTCGGACATCGTCATGGTGCTGGAGATGTAGGTTCTCCCCCTGCAGGGTTACTGAGGTTATAAACATCTGAGCTGCTCTGCAAACACAAACAAGATGCTTTACAGAGGAAACCATTTCTGCTGAGCTATGAGAGGAATTCAGCTAAGATTAGAAACAAACTCCCTGAAACACTGATCCACTTCTTTAGTCATGGCTGCTGAACTCTGAGCTGATTTCCTGTTATTCGGAAGGACTTTCAGTTTTAACTTTGATAAATAAACTCTGGAGAGGAAGCAGCAAATATTTGCTGACATGATGCAAACTGGGCATCCAAACAGGAAGAGGAGTGTTTACCATCAGATCATCTTGGATCCACAGCTTCATTAAGGAGGCAGCAGCAAACGAAGGAACAAACAAACAGGAAACTAAAGCTCAGTTTAACCAGACAAAGTTTTAAATCTGAGACCTGAATTTAGAGGAATCCTTTTGTCTTTTAAATCTAAAACAGGAGCAGAATGATGAGTTTTATTTCTTAGAATGTAATTCATTAACAGACATTACAGGATTTGCTTTGGTGTCTTTAAATTACTGAAGCTTTTTATCCCTCCTTATTTTGCACCATAAACTAAAATAACCTTTACTCTGAATTTATGAGCTGGATCTGAACATATATATAACTGTTTATAGAAAGGAAAATTACACGCTGGTTTTAAAACTTTTGAGAAATCAGATTGTGGAAATTGTGGCATGCGTTTCATAAACACCCCTTTACTTTATTTCTACCAAATAAATAAATCCAGTCCAACAGAATAAATACATACTTTTTAGTAAAATAAATGCATACTCTATTTAGTAAATAGAGGAAGCACAGCAAACAGGGCAGGGGGAGAGCATTGACCAGGAAGGCAGACAGGAAGCTGAGGGTAACTCTGGAGGAGCTGCAATGAACAGCTCAGGTGGGAAGATCTAGGAACAGGAAAATCAATCATGGACTTCAAGGACTCAGGCTGTAGAGGAGAGGAACAATGAAGACACTTGAAAACAGTGAAATAAGATTAAATTAGATTAGATTAGATTAGATTAAGCTTTATTGATCTCACAGCGGAGAAATTCACTTGTTACATATTAGCATAGAAGTCAAAGAAGGTGCAAACAAGGAGGAAAAGGTGCATTAAGAATAAACAATAAACAATATATATATATATATACAGTATATCCAGGTATATACAGTATATCAAGGTAAATAAGGATTAAGGTGCAAGTGTACCTGTATCGCACACAAATAAAAAGTCCTGCCTGTGGTAGGAGACAAAAAAACATATGATTGGAGAGAAATTAATATTAAAACAAGTAAAACAGAGTTAATGTGGAAGCATGGTGGTGGCAGCATTATGCTGAAATGACAGGGAGGTTAGTCACAGTTTGTTTAAAAATGGTTAAATCTAAATAATGAATCACTTTTTAGTGGTAAAACAACCAAAAATGTTGTTGAAATGCGGGAAATCTTTCAGTGTTTTATTAAGGAAAACTGAGCCATGAAAAGGTTTTTATGTTCTCTGTCTGCAGGATCTCAGGCGGCGAGCTGTTTGAGCGAATCATCGATGAAGACTTTGAGCTGACAGAGAGGGAGGTGATTAAATACATGCTGCAGATCATCGGCGGCGTCAATTTCATCCACAAACAGGGGATCGTCCACCTGGACCTCAAACCCGAGAACATCATGTGTGTCAACAAGACCGGCAGCAAGATCAAACTTATCGACTTCGGCCTGGCCCGCCGGCTTGGTAGGAAAACTCTGGGACCAGTAAACTCTTCCCCAGTGGTCTCTGTCTGGACCTGACCTCTGGTTTTATCCGCCAACAGAAAACGCTGGAACTCTGAAGGTTCTGTTTGGGACTCCAGAGTTTGTGGCTCCTGAAGTGATCAACTATGAAGCCATCAGTTACCCCACAGACATGTGGAGCATAGGAGTCATCTGTTACATCCTGTGAGGATTCAGCTCTGTTGGACTGGGCCTGGCCTGCGGTGCCTTAGCTAAGATGTTTCCTCTGTTCCCCCCTCAGGCTCAGCGGTCTCTCTCCATTCATGGGCGACAACGACAACGAGACTCTGGCCAACGTCACCTCGGCCACCTGGGACTTTGAGGATGAGGCCTTTGATGAAATCTCTGAGAACGCCAAAGACTTCATCACCAACCTGCTAAAGAAGGACATGAAGTAATCATGATGTTCCCTCCAGAAACATCTCATCACCGCGACACATGGAGGAGATGTTGGTAGGATCTGCAGACTGCTGGATCTGTTCACAGTGTAACATTTCTCTACTCAGGGCTCGGCTGAGCTGTCCTCAGTGTTTTGAACACCCGTGGCTGAAACAGGACACCAACACCATGAAGACCACCAAGCTGTCCAAGGAGAGGATGAAGAAGTACATCCTGAGGAGAAAGTGGCAGGTAAATGACAGGAACTTGAAGGCAGAACACCCCGTAGAAACCATCGTAACGTCCACATCTCCTCCTCTGGGACAGAAAACTGGTCACGCCGTTCGAGCTATCGGCCGACTCTCCTCTATGGCCATGATGGCTGGCGTCAGTGCCAAGAAGGGCTCGCCCACCGAAGGTACCGAACCCAATCAAGCTGAGTCCCATCTTTACATTCAAATAAAGTTTTTTTTACATTCCACTTTGTTCCATCTGAATATTTGAAAAATGAGTAATTTCTTTCATTGTTGTAATGTTACCACCTGCCAATAGAGAGCACTCTTGTTCAGTGTTGCAGATGCCTGCTAGAGCAGAAACATGAATCATTCCAGAGACTGTTCCAGGATTATACACATTGTTAAATGGCGACAAGGATGTAGAATCAACTGTATGCTGTCTTGTTTATAAATACAACACTTAATAAAATCCTTAAGTTATTATATTAATAGCGCTCATTTAGCCAGGTTGCATGGAGGAGCAGTGGAACTTCTCTTCTGTGTTTGGAAGAGGATGTGGTGGGCATTAAACAAAATGTCTGTAAATAGGTAGAAAAAGAAACGCCAGCAGTTCACACAGAAGATGGAGAAGACTTTTACAACATAATAAACTTCATGGATCCAAATTCTAAATTTTTTTTGCGAAAAAACCAACACCAGAACTGCCTGTTTAAAAGCTCTGCTAACAGTGCTAAGACTCTCCTAGCACTGACTGATGGAATACACTGAAAACAGAGAGCTATATCTCGGTTAGCATCAACTTCATGGAAAGAACAACAAATGTGGGGTTTTACTTTAATTCTCGCATATCAACTAATTGTTAATTCATTGATAAGATCGATCACATTTAGATTCATTCAATAATCGAATAAATTGCATCACTAGTTCAGGTCAAATCATATATGGTATATTAATATATATCAATTCTATCAAACATAAGGGATCGGGATCATTGGCTGTAAAAGTGGAAACAAACCACTAGGTTTTAACTGGACCAGAACCAAGCTAAATATGAGCAGAGCGATTAGAAAATGCTCCTAAGGTTGCAGATCAGATCCACTATGGGCCTTCTAGTCTGATTTAAAGCTTCCTGTTTGCTGAATATTTTTAAATGTTGGAAAACTACGACCCGTCTGTCTTCGCCTCCCACTGACGGAATGTGTTCCTGTTTGTTTCCAGAGGATAATCAGTTCCTGGAGTGTTTGGAGTATGAACAGAAGACGGAGTGTAAACCCACCTTTACCTCCGTCATCAAAGATGTAGAGGTGGTGGAGGGCAGCGCTGCTCGCTTTGACTGCAAGATAGAAGGTAGAACCATCAGAACCGCTCCTTCAGTTCATTACTGGCTAATCCTGATGTTTACATCCACTAACCCGGTCTCCATCAAATCTAAAAATATGATCGTTCAGGAGGAGTTAGTGTGGAAACTGAGAAATAACAGATAAAATTCCATTATTTTAGACGAATTAACAGTAAAGAACATGTTCTCTTTTAAGGCATGAAGCTGCTGAGCTCCTTGAACAAACAGAAACCTTTTTCCTTTGAACTCTTCACTCACTGTGAACTAAACAGCTGTTTTGTGCTGCAGGATACCCTGACCCTGAGGTGGTTTGGTACAAAGATGACCAGCCAATCAAAGAGACCCGACACTTCCAGATCGACTACGATGAGGAAGGAAACTGCAGTCTGGTCATTTCAGAGGTCAGAGGCTGCAGCTTGCAGCTGAGTGGGATTAAAATGGGCTTAGAAATATATTGATCTTAGGTCCTGCTAATTCAGTACAGATCTCTTAAACCAATCTGCTGTCTGCGGTCAGGCAGATCTGCATCTCCTCCATACAGCAATAAAACATTGTCCAAACGGACAACTATCTAACAAATCAGACTATGATGCTGTAATCCAACTAAGGCAGAGAAATGGATGCAGAAATCAGTGCTAAGCTTCATCTCAGATAACTGTGCTAGAACAGACAACCATGAAAAACCATAACAACTGGCTGACCCCTATGAGGGATGTAAACTGCCTCCAGTGTCATCAGTAGGAAGAATGTTAGGGTAGTTAAGTTTCCCCAACTTTAACCTATAAAAAATGAAACAAAGAGTGTAGGATTTTTCCTGACCGTGCTTTGCAAAGGGGAGATAGGCAGAGTTGAAGAATCAATCTCTGCATCTCCGCTTGGCTCAACATTTGTCAGACTTTTTATTGAGCAGTCAAGGCATTTAGCAACTCCCAAGCACCAAAAACATCAACTGATTCTTCATCTAGTCACTCCTCAGTAAAATGGTTTTCCTGTTTCCTGTTACCTCTGAGATAAGACTGTTCTGCACTGTCAGGACAGTCTTTGGCCCAGTGTTTTTTTAAACCACAATTAAAACAACCTTCATCATATTTCTGGTTCGTCTGATATTTTCTATTCCAACCTCCTTGGCCTCTCTGTTGACCTCTAAATCTGCTACCACCCCATGGCTGGCCACCCCTACCACTGCCTCTATTTTCTCTCACAAACACTTCTAACTCATCTTGGTTAGTGTAAAACACTTCTCCTGTGCCTCCAGTTCCACTTCCCTTTTCCTTGGTAACTTCAGCTGCATGTCTAGCGTACTCCATTATCCTTACAACATCAGCTGTTCTGTGCTCTACCAAATGCTTTCTGATCTTTCTGAACTAATGTGTGCCTGAAACCCATTCATTAAACCATTTCTAAGCTGTGCCTGAAAGGTACTGTCCTTATCAGCATCATAAGGAGTGCTACTGTGAGCTCTGAATTCTTTTTCAAATCTAATTTTGTAATCATCCACATTTTCTCCTGATTTTTGTAATACAGTGGACAAATGGGCATAATCAGCCCTCTTTTTAAACTCAGTACGCATGGCATTGCAAACAGCAGCCCACTGAGGCTGTAAAGCTGTTATAACTGTTCCATTGAGATCTCCTGGGCCATAAGGAATAACTCCACCATTTTGATCCCAAGATGTTAGGGTTGTTAAGTTTCCCCAACTTTAACCTATGAAAAAATGAAACAAAGACAGTGTAAGATTTTTCCTGACAGTGCTTTGCAAAGGGGAGATAGGCAGAGTTGAAGAATCAATCTCTGCATCTCCGCTTGGCTCAACATTTGCCAGGCTTTTTATTGAGCAGTCAACACATTACAACAGCAGGCGTTAGTTTTGATTACGCAATCTCTTAGACATAGCATGAACTTTTAAGATAGGGAACTTGCCTGGTTTCAGTATACGCTTTACACAAAGTGTCAGGGTTATGAACTTTCACTTCTGTGCTTCTCAAATGAAAAACACGAAAGCATTCTTGCAAAACATTTGACCGTCTTATGACCTTCATACACTATTTCCAATGATGAGAGTGACATATAGAAAAACAAATGATTGAGAGCAATATAAAACATATAAATTAATAAAATGATAAAAACAACAGAAATCATAATAACTCCAAAACAAAATCATCCAGGCATGCCAGAATAGCTTGGGTAAAAATAGTAGGGCTATCCGCAAAGCCTTGGGGAAGTCTGGTATATGTAAACTTTCTACCCTCAAATGTGAAAACAAACCAATATTGAGAGTCAGGATGAATTGGTACTGAGAAAAAAAAAAATTACTCAAATCAATAACTGAAAAATACTTGTTTTCAGGGCTTAAAGTGTTTAACAGAGTGTGCGGATCAGGAACATTAGGGGCTCTGGTCTCTACAGCTTGCTTTACAGCTCGCAGGTCCTGAATCATTCTCCAATCTTTTTTATTAGCCTTTTGGACTGGAAAGATGGGAGTATTGCATGGGGAATCAGGGCATGGTCTGATTATTCCTGCCATGAGTAATTTCTTTACAACTGGTCTGATACCCTCCTGTGCTTCCTTCTTTAGAGGGTACTGTTTTATTCTGGGCTTCCATTGTGATTTTGGTTGAATGGTAACTGGAGAAATCGTTGTAATTAGACCTACGTCTGTTGGGCCTGTTGACCATAACTGCTTAGAAACATTTTGTAAATCCAGTTCCTCTCTTTCAGTTAGAAAAAGTTCAGTTTGTCACTCTAACTCATGTACTCTGGTCTGTGAGTCCACAACATACTTAAGCTCAAGTCTGCTTAGGCCAGTTGAAACCCTAAAGGACCAACCACAGTGATTTAGAGGTGTGTAGTCTGTAGCTGCGTCTGCTACTCGTAAATGAGGGCCACTGTCTTTCCACTGTGTTTCACTGGAACAGAAAAGTGATATATGTGGCAGCCATGGGAATCTGTACAAAGGTTGAAGCTCTGAAGGTAACAAAACAGTTGCAGCAGCCCCAAATGAGACTCCATCAGTGTATAAATATAGACAGCTAATTGGGACAACCTCCTTTCTCAAAAATTGCTGTGCATAGTCTGTGTCTGGACTCTGAGAAATATTCATAGTGACATGGAGTTGATTAAGGGGAATTTCATGTTCTGGCTTAGTGAGGGTTAGACAGAAATCATAATAACTCCAACAAAGAATGTGTCACCATTCAGATGCTAAAAGTTAAAAATGTTTGTGTCCAAAACTCCTCCAACTTTACCGTAGCTTCTAATATCAATCAGAGGAAATCCTCCCATCTTTATTAATCCCAGCCTATTGAAGGACGTCCGTGTTGAAGTTATCTTTTTACCTTTTAGGATTAGCTGCTTCTCACTGATTTAACAATCTGAAGTTTCATCTCACACTTCTAAATATAAAGTTGCATTTTTAAAGATACTTTCAGTTAATGAACAAACATTAGGTGACACTGACACTATATTTACACATTAATTAGTAAATATGGTGGTTCTCAGCCATCCAGGTCAGTCATTCCAAAAAAGTAAAAAAAAAATAAAAAATAAAATCCACTAGACTTTTTTCCAAGTTTGAAGATGCTTAGCTTATCTTCTTTTGAACTCACACCACCCTCTGGAAAACAAACTTTCTCTCATCAGGACCTTACAACACCAGGCCGAGCATTGCCTACTAAAACAGAAGGGAAGCACAAAGAACAGAAACACATCAATGATGCTCTCCCAACCTGTGGACACCTAAAGTGGCCGTTTGTCAAATCAGCAAGGAAATCCAAAAGACACGCAGCAGAAGATAACGTTGAGACGATTAAACGCAAAAACATCACCATCCCATTTGTTGCTGGAGTCTCTGAAAAACTCAAGAGGATTTTCTCCAAACACAAAATCCCAGAACATCAAACCAAACAGATCCTTAAACAGAGACTAGTGCATCCTGAAGACCAAACCCCAGACCTAAAATAATCAAGGGGTGGACCTATTTGTTTGGTTCAATCTGTATGTTTTCTAAGCCAACAGGACATTTTTGGTCCACTCTATGAAGTCTGGAACTCAATGCTATTTCTGACATTTTGAATTGAAAAAGCTTCCTGGATGGGAAGAGAAACGTCTTGAAACTTGGAAACAAAGTCCAATGGATTGTTTTTTAACATCTTTGGAATCACTTTGCAAAGTATCCAAAACCCTTTAACTCTTTCTATTACTTATTTATTTAAAAACTAAAAACCTCAGTTTTACACAACTTGATAATTATAACCCAGAGAAAAAATAAATCTTGGTTTTCTATTTTTACAAATTAAAATCTGAAACTTTTGTTGCTTCTCTGTAGCCCCACCAATCCCCCCATCCCCACCAAGTGTTGCCTTCAGCAGGTCAATAGATTCAACCTATTGGCTGATAAAGAACCTATTTCCATCAATATAAGATTTGTTTTGTTTGTTGTGTTGGTGGATCACCTGTAGTTCCTCTAAATCCATTCTAATAATGTGTCTTTAACCTGTTATGTTGAAGTGTTAATAATTTAACATCTGCTGAATCCTGCAGGTTTCAGGTGACGATGATGCCAAGTACATGGTGAAAGCTGTCAACAGTCTGGGCGAAGCAACGTGCACAGCTGACCTGCTGGTGGAGGTGATGGCTGAAGAGGAGGAGGAAGAGGAGGAGGAATGAAGATCCGTGTAGGACGAGTCAGGGGGCCGCTGATCCTCAGCCTGTCAGACCTGAGCAGGAGAAATTTTACCCACGGTGGTAGGGGGTGTTGAAGGTGCAGGTGGGCGGAGTTTCACTGAAGGTTTGATCCTGTTATCAGGCTGTGATATAAGAATCATCCGATGCATCAGGAAATTATCAGTTTCCCTCTAAAAACCAACATGATAAAGGATCAGGATACGGTTCGGTCTTTACCCACAATGCATTCTGAGACCCCTGGTGGATTTGCAAAGGGGAAAACATATTAATACAGTGTTAGCTAAAAAAAAAAGGTTTAGATAAACAGAAGTTAAGTAATGAATGATGGTTAACTGAACACAGCAATCATAATTTAATGATTCAGTCTATGAGCATTTAAAGCAGTAATGATGTTGGTCTGGAGGGTTCAAAGATTCAGGATAATTCAGCCATTAGTGAGATAAAACATCATGATGATGGAGTAACGATCTGCCGGAACCACCAACTGTTGGAAATTATATCAGAGCAAAATAGAAAATAATTTGACTTTAATGTCAGTAGAGTTTTCTTCTATTGTTTTAACAAATTGTCTCTGCTGTTAGCCTGACTCCATTAGAAATGTTATTTCTCATTAAATGAGGCTCCCTTTGGCAGAGAAATGCCTTCATGGATGGAGAAGCAGAGCTGGTTTTATGGACAGATGCTGAACAGATGACTGAAGAACAGGTGAACGCTGTTATTTAAATACATTCAATAGACTTTTTTTTTATCAACATTGCCTTTAGTGAATGATAGCAAACAACAGGATAAGATTTTAACCCAAACACTCAACTCTACTGCTCACATATTAATTTCCCTACAAATGTGGCTCCATTTCAGGAGAAAGAATTAAAACCAAACTTGGGCTCAGTATTAATTAAGCTGGACCAGTTTAGGATGGGGATCAGCATCATTCGCCCTTTATTAGATCTTTAGTACTTTTTTATTTCGAGCTTCTTTAACCATTGTTCAATGCACTGCAAAACTTGAAATATAAGTAAAAAAAAACTTTTTCAATAACTGCATTTTTCTTTAATTTTTGAATTTAATGATTTGCCGGTGGAATCAAAAGATTTACATTTTAAATTAGAAATAAACATCCCTATTATCTTACTGTAATGTAAATGAGGTTATTTTTAGGTTATTTTTAGATCAGGTTTTGTTTGCTCACATTTATGTTCACCTTTAAAACAAAATTCCTCCATGGTGCGACTTGTTTACGTACTCTGACCCTCTCTGATTAACCAGTCAATGCAGCTCCCTGTGTTAGACTCCGCCCACCTGATGGCCTGCCCACCTCTGTCTCCTGCGAGGTCGTGTCATTGGACTGACTCCCTGTGAAGAGCAGCTCCTCCACATTCCCACAGACTCTTCCTGTAGCTCAACTAACCGTAACAGTTCTGGGTTTGACATGTTTTCTCTCTCACATGGAGTCTGGAGGAAACGCCCAAAAGCTCTCGTATGATTGGTCCGTTTATGGAAGCTGCAGAAACCGATCTGCATCTTGAGATGAGGCCCATGAACACTTCTGCCGTGTCACTGAACTTTAACTCAGAATGTCACATTTTGTCCCAGTTTGATTTGAAAACTAAACACTGAACCATTTTCCAGTGTGTTTACCAACACATTAGATGTTACCCGGTTTGCCCTGCCTTAGAGCAAGGCAGCAGGCCTTCATTACGTCTGTGCCTTAAAGCTGCTCTGAGCCCAGACTGAACTCCAGGCTCCGCTCCGATCACTTTGTTCTTTATGCTTAACCGGAGCTGCTCCTCTTATTAGCTCGTTATCCTCACATCATGTTTCAGCTGCAGGTTTAGAAGCTTCAGTCACGTTTGGCCTTAAAGCATCGTCACTCTGAATCAGAGTGTCTCCGTCACACCTTGGGACCTTCTTCTCCTTCTGCTTCTTCTGTGGCCTTAGAAAGAGTTGAAGAATCAGGAAACTCTGTAGCCTCAGCCTGGATTCCCAGGCCGTTTCTCAGTATGTGTACTTGTGCGTCCTCGTGAAAGTCATCAACCTCAGTCCTACTACTGTTCCAGTTCACAAGAACAGCAGACCGAGAACGGACAAAGTCCCCACATGTTTTTCTGGCCCCTCCCTCTTTACCCAACAGAGATAGCAAAAGTACTCACTTTACGTACTTGAGTAAAAGTACAGATACTTGTGTTAAAAATACTCTGGTAAAAGTGGAAGTACTGATTAAACTTCTTTACTCAAGTAAAAGTAACAAAGTACAGGCTTGTAAATTTACTTAAAGTATAAAAGTAAAAGTAGAAACCACTTTTTTCATGCCGTTGCCTACATTTTAAATGGATGTCTGCCAATAGGACTAGATCTCCGTCGTGTTTATTTTCAATCATCTCGTCGTCCATGCTACTATGCTAACGCCACCGCCACCAAGCTGCAATGATTTGCCGCCAATGAATACCGCCGAATCTGTCGATTCATCTTGTAGTGGTGCGTCAAATGCAACGTAGATTCCCATCCAATTAGATTGAATTTGGTATTGATGACGTGAAAAATAATAACGGTAACTCCATTGAAATGATTCAAAACTAAAGTAACGAGCCAATTTTTTAAGTAGAAAGTACAGATATTTGTGTAAAAATGTAAGGACTAGAAGTAAAAAGTCGCCATAAAAATAAGTAGTAAAGTAAAGTAAAAATCTACTTGAGTACAGTAACAAAGTATTTGTACTTCGTTACTTCCCATCTCTGTTACCCAGCATGCATCAGAGCAGACTTGTCCATTCTCCAGAGTGACAGCTGTCCCAGCATGCCCTGCGGCAGCAGCAGCTTCCAGGTTAGCGCTCACAGAGCTCAGAGTATTAAGTTAAAAGTTCAGTTTTCTGTTGACATTGTTCAATAAAAGTACGTTTTAAGATCATTTGATATTATACTTTTAAGCATCTCTATATGGCCCATTTACTGATTTAGCGCGTAATTTAAAACAAAAATCCAAAGTTGAAAGGACCGAAGCAACAAGCGGACCTCCGAGGCTAACTGAAGCCAGGGCTAACGTTAGCCCGTCTGCAGCGGCCCTCTCTCTACATAGCCATCTATGAAGTAGACAGGTGAAACGCAGCTCCAGAGGAGCCGAGTGTCTGGTGATGTCATCAGTATGCTTCTGTTCCAATCAACCCATATTTATACTGCATGCTCCCGTTCTCCGAGTCCAGACTTTCCTGTGTTCTTCTCAAGAACATACTTGGCGAGAACACGAGTCCATACTCGCGTTCTTGTGAATTGAGAAACGGCCCGAGTTTGCAGACCAGTTCCTGACTCCAAACATTACAGGGTCCCTCTGTGTCGCCAGAAACTCTGATTAAATGTCACATTCCAGCTGTTTGTGTTTGAACTTTTTCCGGATTTTCTGATTTTTTTAAAATCAGACACCAAAGATGTTTTTATGTTCTGCTCACTCACGGGTTTGTTAGTGTGTGTGTGTGGGTGTGTGTTGGTGTTTCCTCTGCAGTTTTCAACCATCCCGTTTGTGTGTTTGAATGTTTATTGTTATTTAAAGCACAGATTTTTAATGACATGATCATTCTTCCAGAAGGTGTTGCAGCACTTTCTGTCCCCGCCTATTAAAGCAGAGGTGGACTCACATTTTGTTCTTTTGTTGTTGTTGTTTTTTTTATTAGATGTATGTAGATTTAATTACTTTAATTTTTATAAAGATATACCAGTTTGATGAACTGTATGAGAACACTACAACTGTAGGTACTCACAGATACCAAATAAATTTTATCACTAAATAAACCTGCGATCTGTGGTGTGTTTGTTTTTAATCGGAATTAATTTTTTAAAAATTATTATGGATTCCATTAAAGATCCTGGTAGAGCCTCTTTTTCAGTCCATATAAGAGCATCATGAATATTTTATCCTGTAATTTTACTATTTGGCCTAAAACTCATTCTTATTTTGAACAGGAAGAGTTGAATACAAACAGGAAAGGACTGAGAACTCATCCCTGAGGAACTCCAAATCTGATTAACATTGGTTTAAACCAGTGGTCTCCAACCCTGGTCCTCAAGATCTACTGTCCTACAGATTTTAGATGCATCCCTGCTTCAACAGAGCTTAATTAAATGAATGGCTTGAAAAGGAAATCAATCATTCAGCTGTGTTGAAGCAGGGATGCATCTAAAATCTTTAGGACAGTAGATCTTGAGGACCAGGGTTGGAGACCACTGGTTTAAACGGTTTACAGCTAAACCACATTTATCTCTGGCTTCTTTTTGGACAGTAAACACGCAAACATACATTTGACTGTTTAGATTACAGGCGTAACTTTCTGAAGGACTGGTGTGGACATGTCCCCACCAATAATTTCCTTTTTTTTTTTCCTTTTTCACTACATTTACTTTAGCCAAAGGTAACAGAGGTTGGATGAAGCTATCTGGGTTCAGAGTCTTTTCAGTCAGTGTTTTTTTTCCTCTCTCGCGCTGCTCCCATGTCCCGCCTTTCGGTGTAGCATCATCCGATCTGTCGCTTTGAGACATCTGATTCATGGTCACATTTCACTGCGTACAGAGTAGCTACATAGTTGGAGGAGAAACACACAGCAGCAGTCAGTGAATTTAAGCAGCAGTTACCTTAATATACGCTTAAGTAAAAGAAAGGAGACAGGTTGGTTGAAAAAATTAAGATGCCACTGAAAAATCAGTTAGTTAGACATACGGAGCATTTCAGCTAAAAATGGCAACAGATTATAAGTTTATACAAGTTAGTATTATAATTCAAGAAGCTTGTGTTCTTCTTTACTATTTAAAAATAACTTGGCTTCTCAGGGGACCATGATGACTCCAGTTATAGGTTAAAACGAACGTTTTTATATTGTAAAGACAGAATCAGACTGCAGAGCTTCTCCATGTCGTCAAATGTTGTTTCTGGCATCATTATATCAGTAAATAGGTTGATTAATCTTTTTAAACAGAGCAAGGAGAAGTAGGGAGAGCTGCACATTTAAAGGAGAAACAGATTTACTGATTTAATATATCTCCAAGTTCACCAGAAAGTTTACGAAAAAAATATATGCTACATTTAAAATGCAGCATATCCATATTTTTTTTAGGATGGATGGAATTGAAATTGTACTTCTAAGGATCCATGCTTTATCAATTTTGGCATCAGAATCCACTGTTGTTCATAATTTTTTTATACATTAATGTTTTTGGGCCCTATATATATATAAAATGCATTAAAAGGCATCTCTCTAACTACATATAAATCTAAATATCAGTGTATTATGGTTCTCTTGTGTTCTCAACAATAGGAAAGCATTCAGTAAATCTGTTTGAGCTCTTTTTTTTTTATATTGAAAAACTTAATGAAGGCATTCGGGTGGAACAACTGTAGGTCCATCAGCCCCCACCCTTAGATCGCCCCCACCCTTAAAGCGCTCCCACCAACTTTGATCACAAAGTTACCCCCTTGGTTTACATCATGGCTACATGAGCTCATTGAACTAATCTGACAGAAACATTCATCAGTTTGAAGTAATAAACTTTTAGCTGCAGTCATGTTGAGCAACAACAAGCTGTTTATGAGAGGAAGTGTGTGTTTGTTGACAGACAGCAGCTGGTCAGTGTGTGTCGGCCTTAATGAACTCACCTGAGAGCCGCCCGTTAGTGTCTGTTAGGACCAGCGTCTCGTTAAGTCGTCCTCTCAGGACAACACAACATAAACCCTGTTGCATCATCCTTTTGTTATTTGGTTGTGGATTCGTTCCATAAATGATCCTCAGGGGGTTTTAACGCAAAACACAACAAAACTTTGTTTGTGAATCTTCTTAACAGTTTCTTCTTTGTCTCTAACTTGTTTTTCATTCTTCTGTTGTGTCTGTTCTTCCTTAAGAAGGAAGGAGAAATAACTGCCTTTTTATAAGTCATGAGCCTTTGATGATGGAGCAGTAAAGGGTGCAGATTTCCTGACGCCACCGTCTGTTTCTCCATCAAATAAAACATTTCTGAAATATTTAAAGTTTGTCTTTTAAGCAGCAAGGATAAAGCATTATTATAGATAAATAAAGATGTGATAAACTGAAACTTTCCAAGAATTCTTTTGAAGTCTGAAGCTGGTGAAGCTTCTCAGACTGAACATGGCAAATCCAAAAAGGCTTTTAAAAGTACTACAAAAGGGATTTAATACATAGAAGTTAAGATGTTTTCTTAGTGCGGAGATTTAGTCTGGCTCTTTCCAAACAGTTTCAATCCTGGAACCTTCCATTGTTTCACTATTAAAATAAGAAGCTCTTCAGACAAAGAATAAAATTTCTTTGACTATAAGACTTAAATAGCCCAGTGAAAAACTAAGCTTTAGTTTTGGCAATCCTCTACCAGAGCTAGAACAAAACACAATGTTTTTCTTCATCTTTGAGGGTTTTCATCTATAAATTAGATTTTTATAAAAAAAAAAACATATTTCACTAAAGAAAGGGTTTAATAGATAGATATAATTAAATAACCAAACAAATTACAAAAAAAAAAATACTAACAGGATAAACTTAAAGACATAAACGTATTTAGATTAATAACACAAGCTCTGAGAGCTTTGAAACTTGACATGCAAGCAGGTAGAAACTGCAAATCTGCACATGCATATTTGGATTTATGTAGGAAATACCTAAGATAAGGGGACATGTACAAAAAAATTATGTAGAATATTTTCATTTACACTATTGCAGCTCTATCCAATAATAGCAGGTATGCAAACATAGCATGTATATTGAGAAAGTTACATCACTAAAGGTTTAAAGTGTCCAAAATGTATAACAAATGAAAGATTGACATAATGATGCCACTGTCCTTATTTTTATTGCAAAGTAAGCTGAAATAAGGGCTGATCTTTCAGGTTAATATATTTATGATAAATTTAACATCAGACATTTAATAAATTTTTCATGATGCATTTTATATAGAAGTAAACAGATCAAAATGAAACTGAAGTGTAGAATATCTTTATTAAAACACGTATATCAAGTTAAATGTTTTTTTGGCCAAACTATTACTACATGGTCATGTTAGCGGTGTAAAGACCAGCAGACGGTGATGCAGTATGCATGTTTGCTCTGGAGCTACAGTTAGGCTACTGGATTAAACTGTGGATAGTGCATTATTGTCTTCATACATAAAGTATCTTTATAACCTGAAAGGGGATTTAAATCACTGTAGATATCATGTATTAAGAAAAGCTGAGACTGACTTAGTCTAGTCTAAATCACTAACAGGCCTTGCTTGACTGGAATACAGAACTTAGCCCTCAGTAAACTAAGTTGTAGCATAGCTCTGAACTGCCATCAACAAAATCATAGACTGCATGTTTTAATACAACATTTTATTACACGTGCATAAAATTACTAATTAGAAAATTTTTGTATTTTCTTTTAAGGGTCTCTTTAACCATGGATAATATTTTGGAGTAATTGGATCCAGATCTTTGCTTCATCTGTGGGAATGTTTGTAAAAAGCCAAGAAAAACATCCTCATGTCCAAAACCCCACAGAAGGCTGACAAAGCATTTTACTGTTGCTCCTAAAACAGAGATTTTATATACGGATGAAATATTTCCTACAAAATATCATGTAGAGAAAACTCCAGTAACACCTGCATCATCACAGCAGCAGGTTCCACATGTTAAAAGTGAAAAGAACATCTGCATTAAAAAGCCATATGGGAGCTGAAACATCATCTAACATACAGCCCGTTTCATCTGTTCCCTCTGACTGCAGCTATGACTGAATCCTCCGCGCAGAATCAGCAAGTTGTGATTTACACCACATCTAAACAAACGCAGCAGCTGCCAGAAGAAGAAAATAACCACTATCTATAAGGAAGCTTAACAGAGAGTTATTACAATATTACAGGTTTTTTTATTCCAGTTTCATTCTGATCTGTTTCTATATAAATGCATCATGAAAGCTTTATAAAATGTGTCTGATATCAAATCAGTCATAAATATAATAACCTGACAGATCAGCATTTACCTGGAATTACTTTGCAGTAAAACTGTATTTGTACACAGAGGTCAACGAACATCATAGTCCTTCATTTTGGAACCTTAAACAGTCAGAGATGTAACTCTCTCACTATGAAGGATAGGTTTGCATACCTACTATTAGTGGATTCAGCACAACCTCACCTTTCCAACAGTCCATTCATTACTTCAATGTAATTAATAATATTCTGTCTTATTTTATTTCAAAATAAAACAAACTTAGTTGGATTTTACCTGCTTACTGCTAATGGCAAACCTTAAAGACCAAAAGGTTTATAGACATTAAATCTATTCCCTTTATGGCTCTGATAGTTTTTGTGTTTTGTTTAAGGGGCAAAGTCACTAAAGGTCAAGTTATGTTGTTGTTTTTTTTTCAAACGTTTTTGGATTCAGATCTGATCGGCAAATATGGTCTAATTCATCTTATAAATCAGAAAATAAATATTTAGATCTGATTAAATGATTACGTAACCTGTCATGATTTTGGCGCTTCATTGCTCGTTTCATTCACCTGTGTAGCTCTGCCCTGTTTTCTCATCGCTGCTCATCTGATCCACCTGTTGCTGCTCCTATTTATGCTGCCTGTTTACAGCCATCAGTGCCAGATTACTCTTGAGCTACTGGTGTAGAGATTTTTCCAGGTTTACTGATCCTGATCTATTTCTGTATTTGTACCTTTGAGCCTGCCTGTCCCTGTCTGATCTGTTTGCCTGACCTGTCTCTGGACTCCTGTTGGATTCTTCTCTGGACAGAACCTGGATCTGCCTCTTAACTTCGCCCTCTGGATTATCCCTTTCTTTAGGTTGGACCTGATCTTCTGTCAGCTCTGCAACCTTCTAGGCTTCCGTTCATAATCATTCTCCAACAGATTATTGTGGTCACTAACCTGTGTTTCTCGCTTATAGACGTTCCTGTTATAGACGCCCTAGCCGCGGATCCAAAGCCTGTTGTTGAATAAATGTTTTAACCTTATCCACTCTCTGTCTTGCCTGAATTCTGGTTACTCTGTTCTAAAACCTTACATAAACATCTCAATGAGAACCAGTATATTCCTCCTGTCCTAACTGGAAACCAGTCAGTTCCCACCTTCCTTTCTGCCTCTGGCCATCCCACTAATGGTTTTGGTGTCGTCATTTAACATCTTCATGTTAGTGAAGCAAACAAGTTCTTCTCCACCTGCAGAACATACTGGGAGAAGCTGCGGATCTAATAACCTGGTGTTTGTTACATGTAGAAATGTTATCCTGCTCTCTGTTTGAGTTAACTGGAGACATCTCTCTTATGTTCACCTTGGTCCATCAGTCCTTCCATTCTCACCTTTATTCTGATAAGCTTGACCACATAATACCACCACCACCATGCTTTAATGTGGTAGCTACTAATGCTCTTTCATTTATTAACAGAATACAGATTTAATTGTTTTCATCACATTCATTTAGGAACTCAACTGTGTAAAATCTAAACACAAAATTACAATTGGCACAAATTTTAACTCAAAAATTGTAATGTATAAAAATAAAGCTGTCAGGAGAGTCTGCAGCAATCATGAGAAACATTTAACCTGCATGATTTGTGGCAGCAGCAACATTTTTTTGATCAACTAAAACAAGATAAAAGCACTGAAACGTACCCAATAAAATAGAATGGCTCTATCCATTTAATATATGTAAACTATAAAAGAGCATGTTTTTTTTTTTGCATGAGTTTGAGTTTATGATTTAAATTTATCTCAAATTTATACTCGTACCGAAAACATCTAAAACTCTGATGGAAAAGGCCTCAGTTGGACGTTAACTGTTAATATTCCTTTGCTCAGTTCATGGCTGTAAAATTATACGTTTGTTCTCAAAGGAACAGTTTGTTCTAACAAAGGTGGTGAATCAGCGCGTTAAATCCAATCAGCTGGTTTATAGTGTGCAGGATCACAATATCTAACTGCCCTCAGGATCTAACTGCCCCTCTGTGCAACAGGAGGTTCGGTTTAACCAGTGGTGTCAAAAGTTCACACATTTGTTACTTCAGTAGAAGTATAGATGCTGCAGTTTAAAAACACTCTGGTAAAAGTTAAAGTATCAACTTGACCTCTTTTCTCAAGTAAAAGTGAGAAAGTATGTGCTCCAAAAAACTACTTAAAGTATAAAAGTATAAAGTAACCTTTAATAAAAACAGTCAAACGCCACTATATGAATTTAAAGCTCAGTTTTTTGACTATTTCTAAAAATTCTTAGAGATAGGGCCAAGATGAGGGAGGTCCAACAATGACATCTTTACCAACATCTGTCAACCCTGTTGACTTTATAGGTCCCAGACTTATTTATTTCAAACACAACGTTGTTTTTTCAAACCACAAGGTCCCTGATCTTGACACAGTGTAACAGCCAAAATGCAGAAACAAAAAAGAACATTAAAAACAGTTAGACTAAAGAAAATAAAAAAAGTTGAATTAATGATGTTTTATTTGAACTGTTTAACTAGAAAAGTCGAAGGATATCCTAAACAAATGTGTTTTTAGTCTTGATTTAAAGGAACCCAGGCTTTCAGCACTTTTACAGTTTTCTGGAAGTTTGTTCCAGATAAGTGGAGCATAGGAACTAAATGCTGCTTCTCCATGTTTAGTTCTGGTTCTAGGTCTGCAGAGCAGGCTGGAGCCAGAGGACCTGAGTGGTCTGGAGGGTTGATACGCTGATAGCAAGTCTGTGATGCATTTAGGTGCTAAGCCATTCAGATCTGCATTGGATGGAGCACATGATGGGAAATAAATATTTAGAAACATTAAACCGAAGCCAAGAGTAACGAGTAACGTTTGTTTTAAAAATGTAAGAAATAGAAAGTACAGGTACTTGTGTAAAAATGTAATGAGTAGAAGTCAGAAGTAGGAAGAAAAATAAGTAATGGAGTAAAGTATAGCTACCTAAAAAGTGTACTTAAGTACAGTAACTAAGTATTTGTACTTGACACCTCTGTGTTTAACATCTGAGACGACATCTTCAGCCGTGCGTTGCTCAGGTATTAATCCAACCACAATATGAATTAAGGACCAGATTTCCACACAGCACTTCTATAATAAAATTTGATCTTCAGATGTTGCTGCTAAATGGAAATCATTTTCATAAAGTTGTGCAGACAATGATGATGCTCAAAGTTGACCTAAAAAATGGCATAATGATCTGCTCGACTCAGGATTTCCTTACAGACACT
Organism: Cyprinodon tularosa; assembly: GCF_016077235.1. Classification (NCBI taxonomy): domain Eukaryota; kingdom Metazoa; phylum Chordata; class Actinopteri; order Cyprinodontiformes; family Cyprinodontidae; genus Cyprinodon; species Cyprinodon tularosa. The sequence continues at coordinate 1,185,018 of NW_024038037.1, read as the reverse complement.
ATAATATTGCTAATGCAGTTCTAATATTAATACTTGTGACACCAAGCAGGCTCCGTGCACCAGATTCAGCTTCCTGTTTTTCTATCTGTTTGGTTTTTTCTTTATTGTTTTACTGCTCTAATGGTCGTGAGCCATTTTAAACGTTTACTGTATCCTATATGGTGACGGTGTTCCTAAAAGAAACATGGGGGTCACCTTTACATCTTACTAATTTGTTCAACATTACATAGATAAACATTCATAGCTGAGCTCAGCAGTTGACAGAAAGTTTAGATTTCAAATAAACTCTAGAAAAACTGGAGCTACAGACTTTTTTATTAGTGGCTGATTTCTTTAGTTTAATTCCATAAGTTGTTGGTTGGCTGTGATTAATCTCCCTGAGCTGTGTTGACAGCGTTTCTCTGTGATCAACTGGCATCATCGTTGTCATGGTTACGGTGGGAACTATCAGGCTGGCTGTACTTCTCTACATATTAATCTGTTGGTGAGCATCAGGCGTTCCAAGCAGTTTCACCAGCTCTCTTTGAATTTCTGGAGATTAGTATCTTAGTGAGGTTGTTTGAAGCAGTAGTAGATTAAGACTTTAGAAAAGAACTGGAGAGCATCGCCCTGCCATGACTTTTACTGAAAAGAACATTTAAAACTGATCACAGAGACATTTCAGGCAAACATGCTGCAGGGTTATGTGATCTTTACAGTAGAATAAGTCCAGCTTGATTTCAGAGACAGAGAACATAAATAAGATTAGAAATCAACAAACACACTAAATAATTATTAAATAATTTGAAAACTTATTTTTAATAAATGTGCTTGGAATAAAACTTGCAATAAGGCCGTCTAAATGCATCCAGTAGGTGGCAGTGAACTTGACGGCTAATCTTAATTTGCCATAAATCAGCAGCAGAAGAAGTGCTGGTCCAGCAGAGGGCGCTGTTTCCTCCACAGCGAACAGAAGAGTCCAGAGGCTGCTGTTAGCGCTGCGGCTCGAAGCTGATTGTTTTTCTTCAGTTATTTTTCTTTCCTCTTCGTGTCCGGTTAGCAGGATGGCCGGCACCGCGTTAAAGAGGCTGATGGCCGAATATAAACGTGAGTAACCGAACTTCCGGTTAGAGAGGAAGCCGTTACCTAACAGGCTAAAACGGCGCGTATGGAAACCTCTGTTGAACCAAACTCCCCTGAAAAAATCAACAGTTTAACAGTTTATTTGATCTATAGTTAAAATCTCACACAGAAAGATTAAAATATTTTCGAAGCCGTTTAAAATGAACTATTCTGAATGATTCGGCATCAGTTTCCTGCATCTAGGTTTATGAAAAACGATATATTTAAGCATTCTTTGATTGTGCGGCTGGTCAGCTCCGTCCAGAACCTTCTGCAGCCTGTTTATGTAACTGAGAGTCAAACTGTGAGATTAGGAGATTATCTCCATAAACTAACTCATAAGTAAACAGTAGCTGTTTGTTTATCTGTTTGGCTTTTAGAATCCAGTTTGGTTCTGGTGAGCTCAGAGTGAAGCATTAAAAAAGAGGCTGTTTAAACTCATTTGTTCCCAGTTATAGTTTGGATAAAAACTGTTTTATACTTCTAGTTTTTTAGATTTAGATTTATTTATTTTTAATCAATACTGCAAAAAAAAAAAAAAAATCGTTTTGTTGATTTAAGGCTAAACTGGAGTTTATTTTTTCTCTAAGTTCTTAGTGGTTTCAAACAAAGCTGAATTTTGAAGAAAGAATGAAGAATTGGGCATTAATCCTGTTATTCCTGCAGGTCTAATGGTTCCTCTGCTGTCAGTTGATCCCTGAAACATCTTCAATCTTCTCAGTGAATTTGTTCAGATTGCTGGATTCTCCATCTGCTGCCCAGGATCCCTGACCAGTCTGAGCCCCACAGACCTGTTGGCTATAAGCTGTGTTCAGAACGATGCAGCCTGGTGGAATATCACTAGGGTTGGGAATTGATACGATTTTCAGGATTCTGATTCCCTTATCGATTCTGTTAACAATGAACTTGTTAAGTGCACGGTGACATTTGTCTACCTTCATCGGGGACATTCTATTTCTGCCTGCCTCGGTGAAACAGTGAAGGGGAGCTTCCAGCCTCTGATCCAGCCAGGCTACCCATCTCCTCACAGTAAATCTAATGGAGAAGGCATCCGTTTAATGAAAAAGCATTACTGTACAATTTCAGGAAATAAACTCATCTCCCCCTCATTTAAATAAATGAGCGCCACCTTTCTCTCGCTCCCTGAACTGCGGAGCAACTTCATAGCATGTCTAATAACCCCAAAAGGAGGTAGGAATTGGTTTATTTCCAGAAATGGCATCTGATTTACCAGGAACCACATTAAGCTTAGCCAGTAATATAAAACCAGCTACTAACCACCAGAGTTTCCTTCAATGCTGTTCGTAACTTTAGCTTCTATACGGAAGCATCAAAAACACGGCATCCGTTAAAATGTATGCCATGCTGTGTGTGCAGGTGTTTCTGCATGTTGGATGTATTTCCTATTGCCACTTTACATCCAAACTTTAGACCGGTGTAGCCATTGGGACACCTTTTTTTTTTTTGTTATTTGCTTTTCTAGACTTACGCCTGGTGACGTCATACTTGCTCACTGAAACCTGACCTAAGTCATGCTGTCCAGCGCTAGACTCTGTCTGGAACCGTAAAGAGAATCGTTAAGCGATCTGCTAAATGGTGCCATGGAATTAGAACGCACGGAACCGATTCTGAACAGGAACCGGTTTTCAATTCCAAGCCCTAACTACCACTGAGGTCCAATAATTAGGGTTTATTTAAAAAAAAAAAAACATATATGCCTGACAGATCCTAACTTTTTGTAATTAATTAGATCAGACCTGTGAGCTCTGAGTTTTGACTTATTGTTTTTGTTCTCCTGGAAGAAATTAGATCACAGTACAAGTATATCCAGATCTCTATAAAGAACAAACCGCTCTTTTTTTATTTATAAAACCACTAGCAGAAATGATGAAATCAGCTCAGATGATGTTCATTCAGTTGTTTAATTTTGTAGAAAAAAAGCAGATCGCAGACACGACACTAAACTAAAGTCATTTTAAATTGTCTGGCTTTAAAAGACACTAAAAGAAATCAAGAAATAACATGTGTTCAGCAGTAACAGTTACTTTTCTGACCAAGCAGAGCAATAAAAAACGCTCCAACGCATCACTAATATTTAGTTGTACTAGCTCTGGCTCCTCTTGCTTGCAGTCTCTGAACTCTTCATCAATCTGGCTCCGACTTTCTCTGGTTGCTGTTTCCAGATCCACTTTGCAGGTTGGATCTTTGTCGTGGACCAATTTCCACCAAAGATTTTTAATTGGACTGTTTGCAGGCCGTGATATTTACCTTATGCGCCTTTTTTCAAGGAATGTTTTCACAGTTTTCGCTCCATGGGAAGATGCATTATCATCTTTATTTCATCATCGCCCAAACATCCTTTCAATTGAAGGGATAAGAAAAGGGTCTAAAATCTGAACGTAAACGGGAGCATTTATTGGATCCGTAATGGCGGCCCCCTCCCCTGACATGCTGCCCGTATCATCGATGAGTGGAAATCAGCAGGTCGCCTTCAGGCACTCGTCTTTATAAGTCTCATTGGAACGACAGCAGATAAAGGTTCCAGGTTCATCATCACCAGATTGGAGATTCATCACTGAATATGATAAGAGCTGAAACAATTAATAGGATCAATCGATTATTGAAATCATCGTCAACTAATTTACTAATCGATTAATCTCTAAGTAAAGTATAGAAACTCTAAATGTGTCTTTAGCTGACAGAGCAAACCACTGAAAGCAGCAATTATTCCAAAATGTTTAAAATTTGAAATAAATCAATGAAAGCTGTAATATCATTATGCTTTTTTTTTTGAGAAACTACAGCAAATAACAGAAGTAGAAAAGTTGTACTCTATTCCTATTAAAACCTCATTCACTGAAAGATAATAATACCCCTGCATTATAGATTCTTAAAGGCCTTGCATCAAAAAATACTGCACATAATCAGTGCAATGCAATACCTCGGCTCCAGACGTCCCCCCCCCCCCACAGACGCTCCGCTGCTCCTCTCCCAAATTGTAGCTGACCGCAGACAGCGCCGCAGACAGGAGGCCGGCTTGTTTTGTTTTTATGATCGCAATTGCAGAAAACAACACATGAAGTTTGACCCGCTAGAAGAGCGAGATGCGCGAGAACGCTGGGACCCTTTTCCCACCTGGATCTCCGCTCTTTTTGGCCCTCATGTCCCTCCGTTGTCGGACTAAACTCGCCCCCACTTCCTCGCCGCCTCGGCCGTATCTAGACCCACAGCGTGTAGCGCAGACCACGCTTCAATATTGAGCATAATTTAAAAATGTCTGCATCAAGCTCACTGCAACACACTGCTGCAGGAGTATAACCCGGAAGCGAGGTAGGAGGGCAAAATAGGTTTAGCGCCACCGCAGCACGGGAGGAGAATTACACCCAGGAGCAAATGGATAAAAATAGACCAGAGGGAAAAAAAAAACATGAATTGATTATCTTGTGGACGTATCGATGCATCGGATCGTCAGCTGTTATCGTCAACTATAATTATTATTTACACCCCTAGTTTATTCTGTTTAGGAGTTAATAAAAGCTTTCCTTTAGCTTTCCTGTCTATAAATCCCAGTTTTCCTTTTGTCAGTTTCTTGCAGTTCGGTCACAGACTTTGACTCCAGTTTCCTTTCAATCTTCATTTGTTTTGTTGTGAATCTTTAAGTTTTCTGTCTTGACTCGTTGATGTCTTCCCTGATCTACCAGTTTGCCTTTAACAACCTTCCCATATCTTTTGTTTTTGGTCCAGATTTTAGACCCAGATGACTGTGAACAAGCAACATGTTGTGCAACATTGCCTGATGATTTATCTTCTTTTAATAGTTTGATAATCCGCTCCTTTGTTTCAGTTGACATCTCTGGTATTGGAGCCATGATTCATATCAGTCCATGTGGTGCAGCAGCTCTCAGAGCTGTGATCGCTCCTTTTTAGATGCACAATAACCAGCAGGTCATATTTGATGCAGTTGATGGATAATTTAAAGCGTGAATTAATCATTACTTCCTCAGAATTCAGTGTTCCCATATTTTTTCCTCTGCTTGGGCTAAAAAGTAACTGTTACTGACTGCATTTTCTCTTGATTTCTTTTAGTGTTTCTTAAAGCAACAGTTAACATTTGAAATGAATTTAGTTAGAAAATGCTAAAAAGTAGCCAATAAAATGTGGAGTTAATCTAAAGGAGAAGAATCAGACCTGATTTTTTTCCAATAGTTTGAGCTTTTATGATTTAAACCTGAATAATGAAACTGAATCACTTTTAGCCTCATTTAGCATCACAGCACACCTGGAAAAAAAGGTAGCCGAGTGGTTAGAGCATTGCCCTTATGTCTCTGAGGTTCTGAGTTCTAGTCCCACACATTCTCACAGAAAACCCCTGAGCAAGACCCCAGGGTTCAATAATAATAACATTTATCATCCTGAGTGACCCCCTCTGATTCAGCAGCTTTTTAATGGCGTGATGACGGCCGTGGTGAGCCGCCCCAGCCTTAGTGGTGAAATCATTTTAATAGTCACTTTATCGTCATCATGATGATCTGGCCTGAGTCCCGACAGGAGCGGGTGTCAGACTGAAGGCTCGGCTGGGGGTCCGGTTGGCCTATATCTCCAGTTCCTCTCTGTGATCCAGATTAATCTTTCTGTTGTCTGTTTTTCAGAGTTGACCCTGAACCCACCTGAAGGAATCGTTGCAGGTGAGACTGGACCTTTTTTTTTTTTTGAACTTTTGAAAGAGAACAATTACAACGTTAAATTGACCGTTTATACATTGTTAATGACTTTGCTTCTGCAGTGTCTCTTTTTTTCCATTTCTTTTCCAATAGTTTTTCTATCCTCAGTCTGTTTGTTTTTCCATTAGGAAAATGTTTTCTATTTTTATATTCTTCGTCCGTTGCTCTTTGGATGGTTCAGTAACCTTCCCCCGTTTCCTTTGCTGTTATTAACATTATTTTTATCAAATATTCATCAGATTTATGAATAATACTTCAAAAAAAATCACCCAGAAATACAGAACTTCAGTTGAGGCATTTATTCCGCAGGACGATAGAAGTATTTTTCCAAAACTCTAGAAGTTTTGGGCTTTTCCAAAAAATGTGTGAATGATCAACATCAGTCTCTCCAGCTGTTGATGCTTTAATTCTTTGCTTTTTAGTTTTGGTTTAATAACGACTGGATCTGTTTAACATCCAAACGTCTGACTGGTTCTGTTCGCTCCATGATCTCAGTCTAAATCCAGTTCAGGGTTTCTGTGGTGATTCTGGTACCGAGTCTGAGTCTCTGAAACAGGAAGCAGAACCAGTCCAGTTCTGATCAGTAGTTGTTCGGGCTCTGCTCCTCTGGTCCGCTGACCGTCTGCTGATCGAAACAGACACTAAAACAGGCTTTCAGAACCGGTTCTGTTAAAGTTGGTCAGAACAGAACCTCAGGATGAGACCATGACCCGGTTTCTCTGTTTGTTCTGCAGGTCCAGCCAATGAGGAGAACTTCTTTGAATGGGAGGCGCTGATCATGTGAGTACAGCCTGGAGCCTGTTTACTGTCGTCTCCATGGAAACCACACATTTTCTCTTAGTTCAGGGTTTCCGCAGGTCATTAAAAATCATTAAAAGTCATTAAATTTATATTTTTTAAATAAATGTAATGCCTTAATTGGCATTAAAATTAATTAAATGTGTTTATTGTGGCATTTAAAATGCTTTATTAAAAAACTGTTTATAAAAACTATTTCGTCAGACATATTATATCACGATATATTTGCGTGGAGCTGCTTCCGGTTGATCGCAAAGCTGTATGTTCAGAGAAGAAGCTTGTGTCGGAGAAAAAGTTAGAGAATGGAGGGGAAACAAATTTCTACAAAAACGGCTGGGAAATGAGAAATTCAGGACATGTCTGCAGCCTGTCGACGGGTACCTGTTGGTGGCATTAAAATTTTTTCTAAGAGCATTAAAAGCATTAAATTAGAGTTATTCATTCCTGTATAAACCCTGTAGTTAGATGTAGGTGGATTTTCCCTGACATACCTGAGCTGAGCCGGATCAAATCTGAAACAGATTTGATCCGTTCTACCAATCAGCTGCTGCGATGTGTCCCATTGACCAGCAGGGGTCACTGCTCCCCCACAGACAAAACAAGCAAAACCAGAACCGGTGTAGGTACCAGATCAAGTCAATTCAGTTTATTTATATAGTGCCAAATTCACAACACATCTCAGGTCACTTTCCAGTTCACCAGATCATCCAGTCAGATTGATTCAAAGTTTTCTATCTAAGGAAAACCAGCTGATTGCATCGACTCATTGACTCTTCAGCAATCCCTCACACTAAGCATGCTTGTAGCGACAGTGGAGAGGAAAAACTCCCTTTTAACAGGAAGAAACCTCCAGCAGAACCAGGCTCAGTGTGAGCGGCCATCTGCTGAGGCCCACTGGGGTTCAAGGAGACAGAAGCAGACATAGAAAAAGAAGCATAGATACAAAAGGCAACTGTCAACCAGCTCCACAGGCGGCCCCGTCCAGGAAACACAGAGCCAGGCAGACGAGCTCCGAGCCAGCTCCCATGTCAGAGGATGAAGAGAGCACATCCAGTTAGTCACAGTCAGAGAAACAGGACTACACTGGAAAACAGGCCGATCTCCAGCTCTCCGCGGGGCCCCGCCCCTTATGACGTCATCATATGGTAACTCAACTCAGACAAACTGTAAAACACCCTTTTTTTAAGGATCAAATCTCTTTTGGAGTCTCAACATATTATTCCCTATAGTTGCTATTATTTTCCATTTCATCAGCGATCTAAAGTAGCAGAAAGTAGAAAACAATCATTGTCAGTCTGGAAGGAAAGTCCTGCATTCTAAGACAGACTGAGCTCTGCTATTTAACAAGGAGACAAAACAGTCTCAGCAAATTTTTCTTCTGTTTATCTGAGGACAGGAAAAAGAAATGGAGCATCTTAAAAATGACTTTCATAGAGATTTTAGACAAATGAAACAGCTTTTCTACATGTAGAAAACATACAGTTAAAAGTAGTGTAGCTTAATATGGCTAACTGAGCGAGCTAAAAGGGGCTAACCTGTTAGCTACAGCTAGTCACAGCGCTACCCAGCTCTTTATATCACGGTCTAACAGTTACTTTGTTCACCAGAAACAGATTTTTTTCAGTTTTGTTATCGATCAGGTTACTTCATCTGTCAACGCTACAGACTCGACTGATTTTATCGTTGTCCGGGCAACCACTATGTTTTACATCATGTGGCAACATTCAGCCAATCATGTAGCGTAACGTCACTGGCAGGAAGAGCTATATGTGTATATATTTTATCTCTTTTTATTCTTATTTTTTATCTTTATTATATTGTGTAGTTGGATGTATATATATATATATATATATATATATATATATATATATATATATAATTGTAACTGGAGCGTGTAACAAAAGTAATTTCCCTGTGGGATTATTAAAGTATTTCTGATTCTGATGAAGCAGGACCCAGCAGATCTGGTTCCTACAGCAGCAGCTGGTTCTGTTCTGTAGGTCATGTGACCCACTGAGGCTCAGAGTCTGAAATCACTTTGGAGACTCTAGAAACCTGCAGAGCAGCTGGTAGATCCGTCACCTTTGGTTCTTTTTCTACATTTCATGTTTAGTTTTTTCTGCATTATCACCAAGTAGATCTGGAAGAACAGAGAAAGAAAAATCTGAAAAGTGCGGCGTGCATTTGTCGTCCTCCTCCTTTACTCTGATCCCTGTAAATAAAATCAGGGGAAGCTGATGGTCCTTCATGAGGACTGAGCTGCAGAGCTGATAGATGCTTAAACAGAGTTTGATTAGAAAACTTCTTTCAGAGCTAAAATGGTTTCAGGAAAACCTACAGGTGCATTTTTCTCTCTGTGCTGACAGAATATTTCTCTGATTTATAGGAAAATAATCTCAGAATATTATTAATTTAGCAGAATCTGAATCTCCTGTTTAGTTTATGTGAAATCTAGATCAGGTCGTTTGGTTCTAAGATGCTCAGACTTGGTCAGACGGACTGCTGCTGCTCTGACTGGAGACGCTGCAGGAACCATGATGTCAGTGAAGGCACCATCATGATGGCGTGACAGCAGCCTGTCTGCCCTCCAGGTCCCCGTCAGTCATTAAACCTGTCATTAAGCCCAGTCCTCTGGCTGACCTGGGAACAGCCTGGAAACCTGCTTCATGTTCAGATCAGTCAGAACCAGTGGACCGGGTCCAGATACGGATGAGCCCGTATCGGATCAGAGATCAGTTTGTCAGATGTTGGAGTCAGAAAGAACAGATCAGGAAGCAGATCTCAGATCAGATATTCAAACTTCAGGTTTGACTGTAGCTCTGGGTTCATTTCCCTAAAAGCTTCTGGTTCCTGCTGCTTTCTTTATCTCTGGTTCTGGTTTGGTTCTGTTGATGTTGTCCGTTTGTGTCTCAGGGGTCCAGAGGACACCTGCTTCGAAGGAGGCGTCTTCCCCGCCGTCCTCAGCTTCCCCTCAGATTACCCGCTCAGTCCTCCCAAGATGAGGTTCACCTGCGACATGTTTCACCCCAACAGTAAGTCACTGAAGCTCCGCCCCCTCAGCAGCTTTACACGGCAGACATGACGGGTCGGGCCGGGGGGGCTGAACCCTGTTATTGGACCCGTCAGAACACGGCCGGCTGTCATTAGGGCCCTGATTAGTGGGCAGGAGCCATGATGTCATGGAGCAGAGAGGTTCTGATTAGAGGACTCAGTTCTGACCCATCATCATCTTCCCTACCATCATCATCATCATGGCGCTGAGCTCAACCTGCAGGAGAAACTGGATCTACTGGTTCTACATCAACAACCCGGCAGGGACAGAAACCTTCCGCAGACTGAGTAGAGTGATGGTACCAGAACCGTTCTGGGTCTGCTTAATCAGGGAGGGATTGGTTCTGATGGGTGGAATGATTCATCCAATCAATATAAAGATGTGAGTCTGAACTGGATCTCTGCAGAAATAGATGAGTTCTACTCCTACTGGGTCAGAACCAGAATACCCCATTAGATCAATATAGTCAGATATTTATAGTCAATATGCATCAGCAAGACGTTGGATTTGTGTTTATCCCTTTAGTTTAGTACGAAAAATAGACTTTTAACTTAACTTGACAGGCGTGTTTCTCTTTAGTCATCTAGAACAGTGTTTTTCAACCCTGGTCCTCAAGGCACACTGCCCTGCATGTTTTAGATGTTTCCCAGCTTTCACACACCTGTTATCAATTGATAGCAGATTATCAGGCTTTGATGAACTGCAATCATCTGAATAAGGTGTGCTGAAGCTCAGAAACACCTAAAACATGCAGAGCAGTGTGCCTTGAGGACCAGGGTTGAAAAACACTGATCTAGAAAAACAGCAATTTAAAGGGAAACGCCGGTTTTTCTACATTGGGCCCTTGATTTTAGGTTATTCCATCATGTTCTACTCACCCATATGAGTTTAGTGTCATTTGGAGCCGTTCTGAAGATATTCCGTTAGCTTATATCCAGTAACGTCTTCCTATGGGCAACGACTTGAAGGCACAAACTAAACTGTTCATCATTTATTCTTTATGGTACGCAGCTTTCAGAACATGGAGGCCAATCACTGGCCCCCAGACATCCGCCCCCATATATTTTTTATATTTATATATTTTTTTTTAAACAAAGCAGCGTGTGTATGATGTCATCCGCACGCGGCAGCTACCATTCATTCTTCCTGTCGGCTGAACTACTGCTAGTTTTCCTCACATGCCTGGAAGATGTCTAGTGCTGCTACCACAGATGATCTCGCTCTCCAGATGAACGATTCAGATGAGCTAGAATGAATAGAAGGGGTAGAGCGTCGCCGCCTGTGGCCCGAGCTGCCTGGCACTACTCCAGTACGGCGCGCGGATAACGTCATACACACTCCGCTTTGTTTTAAAAAAATATAACGGCGGATGTCTGGGGGACAGTGATTGGCCTCCATGTTCTGAAAGCTGCGTACCATAAAGAATAAATGATGAACAGTTTAGTTTGTGCCTTCAAGTCGTTGCCCATAGGAAGACGTTACTGGATATAACCTAACGGAATATCTTCAGAACGGCTCCAAATGACACAAAACTCATATGGGTGAGTAGAACATGATGGAATAACGTAAAATCAAGGGCCCAAAAAACTAAATTCCTCTTTAAGGTCAGATCGCCATACGCTTCAAAAAACATCAAAAAGTAAGTAATTTTAATATTTTTTTTGTACATGACTAAAGAGATTTACAGACTAAAGTAGGTTAAAGTTTTTTTTTTGAACAAAACTGAAGGGATAAATTGGTATTGACTATGGGTCTGCTGGTCTGACCGGGTATGCTTCTCTGACAGAACACCGGGTTAGATGTTCCAGATGGTTCGATCAGAGTTCTGACCTCACCTGATATAAAACATGATGATAGAGCAAAAACCAGCTTAGAACCGACCTCAGAGGAGTTTAAAGGCCAGAACACACCAAATCTGATTTTACATCTGATCCAACAGAAAATCGTGCCGTAGAGGTCGTGACGTTTAGCGCTCACTGAAAGTCAGAGGGCAGGATCACGCCGATATCCTACAGGGGGCAGCGTAGCTCCGACTGAGATGGATCCCGGGTCTATTTTATTCGGACTACGCAGCAATTCAGCAGCAATTTCAGGAGTATGACAGGAAGAGAGACGCACTTACAAAGTAAAACACATCGGCTTTGGAGGAAAACACTGAATAAAATCTGTTAATCACACAGAGAAAGCATCAGTCTGGAGTCGCACATCATGTTTATAGCAAGCAGAACAGACTGGAGCCAAAACAATGAATGAAACTTTAAAATAAAAAACTTTCCCCATGATGGGAGTTCAGTTGGACAGAAAAGGATAAAGTAGTTGATCCTTTTTGAGCCTCACAGAAACCAGAATAACGTTCAGTTATTATTGTTATTATTAAAGCAGAACCAAGCTCTGAAATCAGTCCCTTTCAAAATAAAAGTCTTTGATCGTGTTTCTGAACCCAAATTCTGCTCCTTCCTCTCCATCCAGTCTACCCAGACGGTCGGGTCTGCATCTCCATCCTCCACGCTCCGGGTGACGACCCCATGGGCTACGAGAGCAGCGCCGAGAGGTGGAGCCCGGTCCAGAGCGTGGAGAAGATCCTGCTGTCTGTTGTCAGCATGCTGGCAGGTTAGAGGAGCGCCTCTGGTGTCCGGAACGCCCCAAACGTCACGGGACGGGATTAACCTTCCTCTCTGCTCCTCTTCCTCCCAGAGCCCAACGACGAGAGCGGCGCCAACGTCGACGCCTCCAAGATGTGGCGAGAGGACAGGGAGCAGTTCTACAAACTGGCCCAGAAGATCGTCCGCAAGTCGCTGGGCCTGTAGTGATGATGTCATCACGCCGCTCTGTTTGTGCAGCTGGGATACAGACTGTGGAGCACCAACGCATTACCATGGAAACCACACACACACATAGCTGCTGTCGGACAGATCAACGAACTGATGCATCTGGTGTTGATCAGTTGTTACCAGGAGGACCAACGTCCCTGTCATGATGTCACTTCCTGTTTGCCCCCCTAACCTCTCTGTCTTGGTGTCTTCAGATCGACGTCTCTCACCGGACTGTTTGCACTTTATCTCCCCCTGGAGGTCGGCCTGTTGAACTGCAGGATCAGGGCTGAAATAGTTTCTCTGGGTTTTTCTTCTCATCAGTCGTTCATTAAAACCAGATTAAAATCCTCGTTTCTCTGCCTCCTGATTAATCTGGATTCATCTAACAGCTTCACTCTGGTTCTGCTGTCAAACTGGTTTTAAAGCATGTTGAACTTAATAAAGCGACGTGTCTGTTTCAGGATCGCAACTTTATTTATCTAATAAATAATTTTCTCTCCATGGTGGAATATTAGAGGGATTTTTTAAGATTATGATTCTGGTTTTAATCTGGACTCTTCAGTTTTGTAATTAGCAGAATCTAATAATCTTCCATCAGTTTATGAAATGACTGAAGGTCTCAGAGTTCAGTCATGTTTCTGCCTGCTAGACTGGATCCCCCTCCATGTTTGAACTGGGATTACTGGGATTTAAAGATCTGACATCACAGCTGCTGCGAACGGTTTCCCAGTTCAGACATCACACACCTGTACAAGTGTCTGACAGGTGAGGGGGCGGAGCTTTTGCTCACATGGGGGATTTCTCTGTTGAACAGAGTTCAGATCAGCTGCTGCTCACCTGTTTTTTTTTCACCCAGCCTGTTTCTCTTTCTGCAGCTTCATCCCAGTGATTGAATTTATCGTTCCTGAGGGTTTCACGCTGCAGCCCCTCAATCATGTGACGTAAACAAGCGAGCAGAGACAGCAGGTTTCAAGGCCCCGGGGCCTCTGGCAGACACGTATAGACACGCTCTGGATCTCATGTTTGCAAAGAGGTGCAGATTTAAAGCTGCTGGCTGTGTAACTGCCACCAGAGGGCAGTATTTATACATGCATTATATCCCGTAGCCAGCAGGGGGCAGGAGTCTGACCAGCAAGCCTGTATTTATTACATAGTTTATCAGTGTGGGTCCAGAGTACAGAATGTGCTTAACAGGATTTAAACTTCTTTACAAATTGCAGTTAGAGGTCAGAAAGTAAAACCTTGAATTTATTTTTTTTTAATAGAATAATTAACCAAAGAAAAAAAAAAACTCTGGCCCAATTGGCCAACTTTTGATCTGTATTGTGAAAATAACGTCTGTACAGTAGGTGCCTCTCATGCTCAGACCCTCCAGTGTTTAATGTACCTGTTTGATCACAGGAGGTGGGAGTTTACTCTTACCTCCATAATTACCCATAATGCACCAGTGTTGTATTCTGTAGCCATTCTGTAGTAGTCCTAATGGCAGCTGTTATGAAGCAGTGTTTTAATTATGTCTGCTCCTAGGGGAGTGACGGCCTAGTGGTTAGGGCATACAGCTTGGAATCCTGAGGTTGTATGTTTAAAACCCACTCCCATAGAGTGCCACTCTGGCTCCCTGAGCAAGACCCTTAACCCCCGATTGCCCCCCCGGATGCCCCATGATGGCAGCCCACTGCTCCCTGAAGGAATGGGTTAATATGCTGAGGTAAAGTTCTCCAAGGTGTTGTCAATAAAGTTCAATTATTATGTAATAGCACCTGAAAAACCAACCAATCAGCTGATCATCCTGGGATAAAGATGTTTTGATCACTGGGAGTAATGATTTATAACTTATTTTAGTTACAGTGAAGTCATATAACGTCTTCAAGGCCTGTCCTCTGGAGTACCACAAGGATGCATACTGGGACCCCTGAGGCTGCTGGGCTCTGCAATGATGTAATGATCCTACATGCAGATGATGCTGAGATGTAACATGAGAAAGACGAAGCTGTTCAGTGGTTTAACTTAAATCCACATTTTTCTTTATTTGAATCCAGTCAAGCTAATTGTCACCTTGTTATGCTGGACTTCCAACTGGAAAATAAGAATTCCCAGAATGACCTGAAAATGCAGAATGGCTTTCATTTGTATAAAATGGTGAAGTTCAGAAATAAAACGTATTTTTGGCATTTATGGCAGCCAACCAACCAACTAACCAGACAATCTGGGAATCGCCTCTAAAAGCCTTGAAGTTTTTTTTTTTAAGTCCAACCTGAGTGTCTGAACATGCTGCCATTTTTTGACTCATTAAAAGGCTGAAAATAAACAAATATCACCGAATATTAATATTAGCAACTCACACCAGCTCCAATTTTTAATTAAAAACAATTTTTTCACATTGAAACCAGAAGAATCAGAACCGGTCTGGTACCACAGAACCAAGATGCAGCTCTCAGTGTTTATTGGTTCTGACTGTAAATCCAATCATCTCCATCTGCTGGTTCTGCTCAGGTGTGTCCAGGCAGCTGGATCACTGAGCTGACATGTTTGT